>NC_041369.1:21836754-22054254 GCF_900634415.1 Cottoperca gobio | reverse complement strand
ATCTATCTGTTTTGTCATATTTCCATCTCAAAACATCTTTCCCTATCCTGATTTGGGAAAATAAAAATAAAAGAGATAATGAAATTGCACTATTAACCGACAAAACCGACTTGTGTACACATATGATAAATGCTGCTGAACAAGAAAAGATGTGAAATATATATTTAAAAGATCCCTTAAAACGATACAATTAAAAACTTTTACACTCCAGAGGACTGTGTGTGTGTGTGTGTGTGTGTGTGTGTGTGTGTGTGTGTGTGTGTAATTGTGTCTTTGCTTTGTGTGTTTTGTTTTGTCCATGAATGTCTGTGATTGAATAGAAGCACACGGGAAGACACACTCTCAAGAACATTGTGTTTGTGTGTAAGATGTTAACTCATTTACTTAGCTGCTTTATGTGAAAGTGTCCATGTGTGAGTGTCCGTGTGTGTGTGTGTGTGTGTGTGTGTGTGTGTGTGTGTGTGTGTGTGTGTGCAACAGCTCATTTGTTCTACAGTCTCTGTTGTTTGTATTTTCAACTGATAGCTTTCCCGACTGAAAAACAGAGCTTGCACTCTGTTTGTGTGTGTACACGCTATTGTGTGCCCGAACTCTGTGTCAATATACTGTATGTCTGTGTGCCTGTGTGTGTGTGTGTGTGTGTGTGTGTGTGTATGTCTGTGTGCCTGTGTGTGTGTGTGTGTGTGTGTGTGTGTGTGTGTATGTGTGCATTTGCCCAGCTAATTGAAAAGTGCCATGGTTGTAAACAAGCTGAGAAAAGAGCGAACATTTTTCATGTGGAACTGGGGCTCTTCGCAGCGGGGAAATATACGTGTGTTTGTGTGTGTGTGTGTGTGTGTGTGTGTGTGTGTGTGTGTGTGTGTGTGTGTGTGTGTGTGTGTGTGTGTGTGTGTTCGGGGCCTGCCAACTTCAGATGGCAGTCACTTATCTCGGGTACTTGCATCATTAAGTCTTCCCTCTCATCCACCGCTCTCAGCGGTCATCGTCTCATCACGTCTCATCCTCTCCACTCCTCTTTTATTCCTCTCATTTTATTTCCCCCTCTTCTCGATCTAATCTCTAACGTCTGCGTTAACACTGACTGAGTAACGCCGGGTTTCTGGCCGTAATTCAGTGAAGGTTTTAGTTCTGTTAAGCTGTTTACATAAAATATATGAGATCCTGCAACTGAATATATTTACTGCCATGAATAAAGCAGTTAACGCAGGATTCCTTCTTCCTGAGCAGTAGATTACATCTCCTGCAAAGAGATGATGATGTTTTCAAGTATTGTTCTCATCCACGTTCACGGCACATGCATCCAGATGGCAGAATTTAACAGAAGCAGAGCTGTAGACTTAGAACTTAAGACTTGAAAAATGAACTCCAGTCAAGCGTAACTGACTAAAAGCTCCACGGGGTGTCTTTAACACTCGTCGCTCTGTTAGCCCATATTTAGTGCTTCGCTCGTAGTTCACCTGTGGAGCATATTCAAGTTCTTAAATCTTTAACAGTTTATGATCAAGAGCATGTTGACAGAACTACCCTGCGTCCTTCTATTGCTCGTCATGTGTTGCTCATATCTCTGTCTCTGTATCTTAAGGTGTGTAAAGTGTTCCACAAGAGGACCACCATGCACACAAACCTTTATTATGTTTTTATCCTTGGAGATTGTTAACCTTTACCCGAAAATGCCACTCATTGGCTCTTGATGGCTGTAGATAAGGCATGGAAGCTCCGATTGGCTCAAATTAAGTGTCAATCGAAAGGTCAGAGTTCGGCATCCCGTTAGCAAAGATCAAAATAGCGGTAATAGTTTGACACGTGCCGTGTTTACCGAGTGTCATCGCGAAAATAAACACATCGATCAGCTGATTTCAAAGATTGTAACAGCTGTTCATGGGCTCGTATCAATGTGACGATGTTCAAGATGGATATATTATTACTGGAAACGTTTTTTTGGACCTCTGAAATAACACAGTGTTGTTTTTGGATTATTACTGATTACAGGATTATGATGAGACTTCATAGGCTCAAAGTTATGGGTTTGCTTGCTTGTGTGAGATGCCTACTGTACTTACTGTTGGGATTTTGATCTCAAAACAGTTTATCTCACTAAAGAGACGAGATTCTAAGCTGTGGCGTTGCGTAACAACTCCATCATGGCGGACTGTAGGGAACACAGGGCAAGATACAGCCTCTCTGAAGATGGATGGAAACGGGGGGACGGCCCGTGGTTAATGTGAGTAATGACTGCAGTGTGTGTGTGTGTGTGTGTGTGTGTGTGTTTCTTTATTAATCAACGAAGTGTAGCATTCTTCTTTTACTTTTTTAATGACGTTTTCAGTTGGTTTCGTTAGGTTTTTTGTAAACATTGTATTTATATTGTTAATAAATTCCTAATTTTGCTCATAATATTGTATTCTCCTTGATTTCTGTGTTGATGTTTAGCGTTACTCCCCTCATCCCCTGGAACGCCACAATGTCAACATGCTCATACAGTTTAAACAAGCTGAAGTTAAGCTGGCCATGTTTACCACGGTCACCATCTTGATTAGCACGTTAGCACGTTAGCACACGAACAATGGACACACTGATGGTTTCAGCTGATTACGGCGCTACACACTGTAAGAAGGGGATTACAAATGTCTTCTGGGAACTTTAAATGTCCAGAATAAAGTTATTTCTATACTAAATCTGAAGCATCAAATCTAATTTAACTAGAACATCATTCAAGTACAAGAACTCTCAAATACTTAAAAGCTGCAGAACATCCCACTGCCCTTGGATGTTATAAATACTGCGACAGCGTTAATTCATTCTTTAACTAAAGGAAGTTAGGCCGGACACTTTGTTACAGACAACTGACGACTCAATTAAGCGATGTTGCTGAAAGACTGAACATGAGGACGCCTTACTGCGGGGACGACTGTAATGAAGGAGGAACTTTGTAGGTCAATCTATTCTATTTATACAGAAGACGGGAAAATTTGACTTTTGAAGTTTTTAGATTTAAAAAGCAACGTATTCATCACTAACGATGAAGGTCGGACTCAACATAAAGAATACAGAAAGGGGAAGGGGAGCATCTCTTTCAGGTGAAGTGAGATTAATACAGTGTGTGTGTGTGTGTGTGTGTGTGTGTGTGTGTGTGTGTGTGTGTGTGTGTGTGAGAGTGTGAGTCTGTGTGTGTGTGTGAGTGTGTGTGTATGTGTGTGTGTGTGAGTGTGTGTGTATGTGTGTGTGTGTGTGTGAGTGTGTGTGTATGTGTGTGTGTAGGTATTGAATTCTAGACTGCCAACAAAACACAACATTCAGCCCAAACTTTCCTTGTGTGTGCATGTGTGTGTGAGTGTTTTCTGTGTGTATGTGTTTGTTGTGTGTGTGTGTGTGTGTGTTTGTATGTGTGTGTGTGTGTGTGTGTGTGTGTGTGTGTGTGTGTGTGTTTGTGTGTGTGTGTGTGTGTGTGTGTGTGTGTGTGTGTATGTGATGTTTATGAATTAACATTTGTTACACTTAAAATAATAAAAGTTAAACCCTGAAGCTCACAACCAAACATTAAAGAGAACGATGCTTCTGTGCTTTAACGATTCTCCCTGAATTGTTTGCATCTGATCCTCTTTTCATGCCAATGAATGAAATACAGTATTTATCAACAACAGGAAAACATATCCCATGTTCTTATTATCATTTTAAAAGCATCAGAAAACATTCAACTCAAAGCATTTCCTAATGTGGACGTGGTTACTGATACAGTAACACGTATAAATCACATTAATGTGAAAGAAACGTCTAAGAATTCAACGTACCCCGGTGTGAGGACTGCAGATAGACGCTGGAGATACAGAATGAGCACGTGAAGCAGGAAACCTAAAGAAGAAATGCTGCAGATATTCTTTATGGAGATTAAACGTTCACACACTTAATCACTTCTTCAAAACCAGGTGTTTTTCACACATTAACATGCAGAGTGTATTAGCAGTGAGTGTGTTGATGAAAGGAGGCACCACATGGATTGTGTGTTTGTGTCACGTGTGTGTGAGTCTGTATTTATGAGCTCATGCGTGTTTGTTCGTTCTCTCTGTTGCCACAGAAAGCAATTTAAATGGAGATGGTTCCTCCCCCTTTTTGGAAACACAGAACAAAAGATCAGACTACAAAATGAATGCAATCCCAATTTCCTCACTCCCTCTCCCTCACACTTCCCCCTTGTTTGTATTATTTTCTATCCCTCTCTCAGTCTTATATTTAGATGTATGACTCTGCAGAGATCCATACTCATATGAATACGAGCTAGAATGAAATATGAGCCGCTCTAAAGTTGTTCCTCGAGTACAAAGAAGACATTTCATTGGGGAGCTTGCACTAAGGACAAGTGTGTGTGTGTGTGTGTGTGTGTCTCCCTCGCCTGCAGGATGAACACAGCTGCATTTCCTTCTTTATTACGTTGTGTGAGTGTGTGTGTGTGTGTGTGTGTGTGTGTGTGTGTGTGTGTGTGTGTGTGGTAATGCACATACTACCACTCCGACAAAGTGATTGAGGCAGAACTGACTGCAGTAATCTGTTAAAACCACCACATCTCTGTGTGTCTGAAGGACCGCAGCTCCTCGTCTAACTGCAAATGGAAACACAAACTCAGACACACACACGCCACACATGGGCAGATGATTGTCTCTTGTCACTCTCAGCTAACATCGCTTTGAACGATCGCCCCGCACAGACCGACACAGACAGTTGGGGTAGTGAGTTCATCATTCTACGCTTTGAACACACAGCTCTGCATACGACACTGTCACTTTTTCTATTTCGATCCATACATCACATTTCAGACTCAGCTCTGGATCAAATCACCTAAAGACGCTCTGTGATTACACCTCCACGGTGCGAGGCGGCGCTGAGGGCAGTGAGGAGGAGTGCGGCAGTCTGATGCCGAACCATTTGCAGCTTGAAAACAGGAAGACGAACGGGGGACTCGTCTCTGCGCCTGCAGCGACAGATTGAAATATGAAACATGGGAACACTGCACACAAGATGCTAGATGGTTCCTCCTCGCGGGGTCAAGTTATTCAAGCTATCTGTTCTAACAGACACCCACAAGGCTGCAAAGCACGGACTCAGTGTCTGGAAATGTGTCCTGGAAATATATACACTGTACAGAGACACACACAGGGTAACTCATTGGCATGCACCATGCGGGTGGAGCTGACGAGGTTTATTAAAGGGATCTGGAGCCTGATGCTGTCTCCCCTCATTAACCTCAATAGCACCTCAGACAGGTTATCTTGCACACGTACAGACGCACGCGCGCCCACAAACGAGAGATGAATGAGGGATGTGAGAGCACGAGGTATAGAAGGGAGACAGAGAACAGAAGCTAACCAAAGAAAAAGGTACATTTAAGAAGAAGAAGGAGACATAGAGTGAGAGGGATGGACAGAAACCTACAAACTGCATATTATTCTTATATTTTGCTTATTGAGATCGTCTGCACAGTGTAACTGAAGTTTGTCACACACACACATGGAGGTACACACATACGCAGCCTAAACATGAATTAGTTTCACTCCAGCAGAAGGTTCTTCACTTCTTGTCATCTTGAGAAACATCGCCTTCGTTTGAATCTGTCCCTTGACTTCGTAGGTAAAGGTGCTGCCTCCTAAAGATTTCACACAGAACGATTTACTTGTTTTTGATCCGTCGTGGTGTAGGAAGATGTCAAGTTCATGTTTGTTGAAAGTAGCAATAAGATATATATATATATATATATATATATATATATATATATATATATATATATATATATATATATAGTCATATTCCGGTGAATTTGTATAGGAATAAACACATTATTTTATTTTTAAAATGCTGCAGCAGACAATGAAAAACACACGGTGGAGACCCCGTTAAAGGGAAGTGTTGGAGACGATGAATGTTGTTTCTTGGATTAACCATCGAAGGCTCAGACTCGTTGTTCTTAATGACGTCAGTTTTGCTGATATTGGACACGAATGTTTTCAGACACTTATTGTTGAATACAGGAAATTCCCTTTAAGAGAGAGAAAAATGAAGACAGAGTGAGACTGGCAGAAAACAGACCGAGAGGTTGGATGTATAGAAATGTAAGCGGACACTGATGATTAGAGAGTTCTGCAACCTGACGGGTGTGTCTGTACTGCTTAGTCAGGTTAACACACACACACACACACACACACACACACACACACACACACACAAACACACACACACACACACACACACAAACACGCAAACACATTGTCTGCATGAACCCAATAACAGCATACACCACATACTGTAGAAGCACAACAACTCACGGTCACACACACACACTTACACACACACACACACACACGGAGGTCGTGTCTTGTTAGCTTCATTAGCCAAGTTAACTTTGTCTCTTTTCTTTTTCTTTCTGCTCATACTGACACACACACACACACACACACACACACACACACACACACACACACACACACACACACACACACACACACACACACACACACTATAAGTTCTCTCCTATTAAATCAAGTGAAGTGATGCTTACTGTGTCTCGGCTAGTTAGCTTCTCAGCCCATCGACACACACAAAGACACAAGCAAACCTGCATTCAAAACACAGACACACACACACACACACACACACATACACCACACGCACACACACACACACACACACACACACACACACACACACACACACACACACACACATACAGTCCGCGTCTCTACATCTCTTCTTGTTAGCTTTGTTAGCTGGGCTAATTTACAGTTCATTACCAGGTTGTTCTATTTACACAACTTCGCACAACTCTAAGACTTCTTTATGGAGCGACACGTTGACTACACTAGTTGTCTTTTATAAAAAGCCACCGTGTTGTTTGAGACCCTGAATTAGACTTTGTTGTTTCTGCCTTTGTGCTTGGGGAAGATTTGCAGCCTTTGAGCAATGTCCTTATTATTTCACACATAAACAGAAGCTGCACAAACACATGTGTCGTACTGCTCTGGTCCATCTGAGCAGGAAGTGACACTTAAGTAAAAAGGTTTTGCGAGTCCAAGAAGACAAATCTCTCGCCCTTAACAAGCTTTCCTTGCCAGTCACCTGACTCCGCTCCTCTCTGCACACCCTGCCTCGTCCTTCATCCCAACATCAAGCCAAACCTCTCCCTCAGTGAACGTATACCGCTCTCCCATTCCCATTCGCTAGTTTGTCAATGTTGCTGTGCTGCATTCCCTTTCCTGTCCCTGTTCCCTGTTAAACTGCATGTAATCTGTCAGCCTCGTTTAGACCTGCTGTCTGTCTCTGACCTGCCTTCCTTTTTAAAACCCTCTCTGGTCTGCTTTGCTTTGCAGGTTATGTCCTTTCTTCGGGTGTGTTCGCGTCTGCCACAAGACCCCTGCTCGAGCTTCACATCACAACATTAATACTGGTGGATTTCACTGATGGTCTTGGAGCTTCAAAGAGATTCACTCACACTTAGCTTTAAGAATTTAGGTGGAGATCACCAAACTTCATGAGCTAATAACACTTACAAAGGTGTACGTCATGCGGCTCTAACCGGCTCTATACACCCACACAGTCCTGAGATGTGCTCTGATCAGCTAACATAGGCTTACTATGGTAGTGTGGGGTCTTTAAGTAAGAAGCAGCAGCGTAATGTACTGCATAATATAGACTGGACCTGTCGGCGTGCAGTCTTCACACCACAACGATTTATTTTGCTGACCGTGACTCCCAACTGAGCCTCAAGCTGTGATCTGCCCTCTAACAAACCTCATGTAAATCAGATTCCAGCTATGTTTGAGATTAAAGCCGCAGACCTCACAGTCTCGCTCACACCAAACATTTATAAATGAAATACCGGGACATTTTCCATCTGGAGCAAAACCCCTTTTTTCATGAATCAAATCACCAGATGGATGAAAAGGAGTGTGAAGAGTCTGTGAAAAAGCCCAAATCATTTTCAAGCTGCAGAGGTGTCAGATTGATGAATCCTTGTCAAGATCTTACTGGCAGCAGGGCACTGATGGGAAAACAACTTATGTTTATTCATTTATGTATCGCTATAAATAGTGAGGTTTCACATCAATGCGGTAAACACAAACTTTCTGTACGTTGCCGGTTTTCTTCCTGTAGTTGTTTTGTTAGTGCGAGGTGAGACAGTCGTTTGTCTTAAATGTTAAAAGATAAAATCAAACTCAATAGCAGTGTCTGGTAGCAAACAGCTTTTGAATTACTTCCTCTGTCTGGAACCATCGCAGTCCCAAAACGTCTGTAATGCAAACTAATGTAGTCATCTGTCAAGCATTTTATCATGCACGCTTCAGCGCACTTGGATCAATTACTAATGAAATCGTCTTACTCAGACGGCCTTCTGGGGAAGTTTGATGGTTCCCTCTCTCTGTTCGACTTTATTTCCTCCTCTCTTCATCCTGCTCATTACAGCTCACTTTTCACTCTTTCTCTTTCTTTTAATATTCTTTCTTTGTTTGTCATTTCCTGCATCTTTGTGTGCGTGCTTCTCTCCTGCTCTTCCTCCCTTTCTTTCTCACGACGCTCATGAAACTCATACAATCACTAATAGATGAGTCTAATTCATTCAGGCACCGGCTCTGCATACTAACTGCTTTACTCTCAACTAAGCTGTCAATCACAGGTCTATTAGGCTCTGTTTCGTACATACTTACAACGCCAGGCAACAGTTGATGAATCCTCGGACTTCTACATCTTTTATAAGTCTTGAATCAAACATAGTGGATGCTAAGGGGGAACCACAGCCTTCACTGAACCACCGACAAAATAACAAGATGAATAAATGAACACTTGGTTTTATGTAAGTCTCACTGTAACATTTTAATTTTCATTAAATAAAGAAAGAAGACATTTACAGTTGTAAATGCATCATAATCCATCATTCATACAACCTCCATCTGCATTTATTGCTTGTTAACTTCTCTGACTACTGCTTTGTTTTGACTACAAAGGGGTTAGAGAATGGAGCGGTCACCAATATATTCAGAAGTTTATAGAATAACTGAATATCTTGTGTTTGCTGATCATCCGTTGTTACACTGTTTCTCCTGCAGTGACGTACAGATGTACTCCTGGCTCCCATGATATCACTGCCGGGTAGACTTTATAAAATATAGACTTAGTCTCTGTGACGTCACTCAAAGCCCAGAGTGGTTGGCTCTGTCCACAGCCATCGAGTCAGTGAAGCCACCGTCAAACTCCCGCCTAATCTACGAAAGGTCATCGTGGGTCCAGTTGAGTTAGTCTCGGGTCACGCAGCAGAGCAGACAGCTAGCGTTAGTGACCTGAGACGGCGACCACAAGCTGGGTGAGTCATATAAAGATTCACAACATTTTAACAGCAGTTTTGAAGCTGGCCGTGATGCTGGGGGGGTCAGAGGTGAAACCGGCTGGAAATCTTCAACCAGTGATGGCAGCAAAACAATGCTTTTCAGCCGTATGTTTAATTGGTCTTTAAAGGCAGCTCCTAACACTGTTATGGACAGAGCAACACGTCCTTCATACCTAAGAGGCAGAACAGGTTGTTTGCCAAAGATTCGTTAAGTTCAGCCAACACATCTCCTTGGTTCGGTTTAGAAAAAGGTCATGATTTGGGTTGAATAAAGCTGCAATAGCTGATGAATGATTACTACTATACAAATACTTGTATACTCTCTGCAGGTACCTATTGTACAGGCTTGGACGGTAATGCCCTGCACACACTCTTACATAATAACACAAGCATACGTCACACTGACACATGACACGCTAAAACAATAAAGATTCACAAATACGTTTCTTTGCACACACTGAAAGGCGTCGCATCAGCACACACACACACACACACACACACACACACACACACACACACACACACACAAACCTCAAGTGAATAAAGCCAGTTCGTCTTTGTCTGCAAAGCAGTTTTGTTGTCAGACAAAATAGCTGAGCTGATGTTGTTGCTGTTGTAATTACGCTTGGGCTCACAGGGAGCCGCTGGTTAAGCTCTTACAAGCCGAGAGTGAAAGCTGAGGGGAAACACAGACATCAGAACAAGAAACTGTCACACCACAATATTGTCACACAGAAAACTGAGAGAGAGAGTGTTGGGGGAAATCACAGTTGTCACAATGCAAAGTTGTTAAACCAAACCAGAGAGGGAGAGAGAGAGAGAGAGAGAGAGAGAGAGAGAGAGAGAGAGAGAGAGAGAGAGAGAGAGAGAGAGAGAGAGAGAGTGAGAGTAAGGGGGAACTGTGTGAAAGGGAAACAAAGCAGCACAGCATTGTCAATGGAATAACAGACAGTACTTGTTGCTTTTATGCACTGTCACAGCTATTTGGGAGAATTCTGCAGGAGCTGTTTCGAACGGCAGATGTTCCTTTTAGTGTTAATCGAATTTGAATTGAAATTAGAAAGACCCAAAGTCTGCAAGATTCTGCAGATGGTTTCCATGAAAACACCAATAATCAGATAATATTCATTACTCGTGTGTTTTTAATTTCTTGATACATTTTGAGCTTGAGATGATTTTTTTCCTGCATAACATTTTTTTCAATCCAATGTTTTCTTGTTATTTCCACTTTTTAATTGAAAGCAGTAAAGGACCCCTGAACAGCCGGCATGGATTCAGTCCAAGCCAGGCCTCAAATGTCTGGTGCACATTCATAGTATTGAAAATACACGCACATGCTAACACAAGATGGAGACATAAACACACACCCACACGTTAACTGGCTTCCTTTGGGCCTGTCTGGGTTTAGAAACTGATTATGTTTGGCAAGCACAACAGGATGTTTAAAATCGTGAGATAACAATGTGAGAGTCAACTCATAATGACAGATAAGAAGAGAAGAGATGAGATGTTTGTCCCTCATCACATCACATTTCTGTAATAAAGTTGTGTTCACATTTTCAATACAGTGTATGAGTCTCAAGGGTATGAAGCCCTGACCCATATCCTATTCAGAGAGTATACTAAGATATAATTATCCAACTGGTTATGACCACACTGAGAGTCCCTTCTTGTTGAGGTAGCTTCTACTTGAGGGGGTGGATGGTTGATGGATTCAGGAGTGACCCCAGGATGTGGCGTGATAGTTATGTGAGGGTTGGACATAAACGGCGACAAGTATGTGGATAATGTCATTAGAAAAAGGCAGGTCACACTCCTGGGCCTCCTACAAAGCTCTCATTATCTCTCCACTCTTGTCTTGATCATTTTTTTTATTAACCTGTACCCACATGTACAATCACAATGTGCAGCTTGCAAAGATTTACCTGCATGAATAGCAGCAGACATCTGGTGCAACATCATACTTTCCGTGTTGGGCAGTTTGACCTTGGCAAGACTTTTTAGCATGCAGAGTCGGGGGTTGTGATGAAGCAGTTGACAGCTTCACTGTGACAGTAATGGACATTTTTAACACGTCTTTACTCGAGTGAGTGACTGACTGTGTCCCAGCATGCCCTTTGCTGCACGTAGATATTGTAATTAATGGGTAAAGCAGTAACAAGCGTCACGTATGTGTGATGCTACCATGTGTTCTTTTTTCTACATTAAACATGTATATCCTTCACAAAGCTTTTTGCTTTTAGATTGAATGCAAAAATAAGTCTGCCAGCTGCTTTTAGCTTATTGTCTGTGTTCCAGTCAGCACATGTACTATAAGGTTGAGTCTCATGGCTCTCAGCAACCGTTTCTAGCAAACATGCCAATCAAGACGTGAAATGTTAACGGACAAGCAAACAAATGAAGTAAAGAATCTTATCAAGCTAAGAGCTCCGGTAGGATCTGATTAATAATGCAGTTTTTTAATTCTTATTAACTGCGGTATTTAAATGGAAAATCTAGAAATAAACACATATATAAAAGAGGCACAATATTTTAATATCATGCTTCTCCTTTGTACAAGGATCAATAAAAAGGATAGTTAAAGGAGGCTAGTTGACCAGGAGTAAATTGGCATCCGTGTGATTACCTATTACCAGAGCTATCTGATACACACCTGGGAATAATCCAGCTATTAATCTGAATTATTGCTTTGCCTTCCTTCGCCCTACTTGACACATCTGTGGAAACGTGTCTTATGTCAGTTGCTCTGTACTTGACTTGATACTATATTGACTGTGTCACTTCTGCAAGGCAAATACATTTCAGTGTGACTGTCATTGCAGTGACCTTGTCAGTTGGAGTGGAGGGTGCAGGGACGCAGCTGCTACTGTCAGCTAATCTATATGTGTAATTAAGGATCGGAGCTGGTGATTACCTGTCTGTGATCAATAACACACCCAGTCATATCCTTTCTACCTCAGGCATATGAGACACACACATGCAGACACATCTATAACGTAGCAGTGTGGCTTTGACTTTAAAAAAGGCTTGTTATTGAGTCCAAACTGTATACAGAGTACTTCCTAGATGGTAATGTATGTAATAGACAGAATATTATTACATCCTCAACAGTAACTTAAATACAAAGATAGATCCCGTCTGTGCAGTCCAAATTGATGTACCATGTATGATCTGCTTTTAAAATAAAAAAGAGCCTATTTGAGATGTATGCCCGAGCATAATAACCTTCATAATGTTCAATGTTATTTAATAAATAGATTGTTTATTTTCCCCCTGAGGGCTGCTGGCTCACACCAACACTCATTAGAGCCTCTTCATGCAGGATGTCAATTATTAATCCTCTCATTTATGACCATCTATTAGAATGCATGGTTCATAGCACACAGGAGAGACTGTGGCAGCCTTTGTGAATACATTTCAGAGAACAAACGGTCTTCAATAAAGGGAACTTTTACCCTTTGAAAAAGCCTTTCATAGCGCCGCCCCTTGTTGCGTCTGTTGAAAAATAAGATGGGAGTAAGAAGGCTAATTTTCTCATTGGTGGGGACTTATTGCAATGCAGAGGAGCACAGACACAGAGAGGAGTCTGTCTGGGAATCAGAAAACAGCTCATGAACAGCTCATCTTGCTTGTTTTGCTGCTTGAAGGCCGGAAAATTAGACTGGCTGGACTGGACAGCTGATGTGTATTAGAAGGTAAATATTATGGAAAAGGAACACAATACTGAGCTCTCCAGGAAGGTAAACATGTATACTGTATATATTTAAGTCATAAATATATGTATACGGCCAGCTGAATATACTAGGATGTTCGGTTGGTTCAACTTCTGGTTAGAGTCCATTGGTGCTTGTCATTTACTGAAACTTAATTTACTTTATTGTCTAGGTCCAATTCCAAAACTGTTTCGTGAACCTACTGCTGAACACAGGAGATCTTAGAGAAACCTTTGTTCACTTCCCTGTTGTTTCCCTCTGTCTGTGGATTCCTTCAATAAATAAGGAAATATGGAAGAAAAAAACAAAAAACGAGTTCATACATTGCCTTAAATGAATGGCAGCTATATTGCCCAAGTTATTTCTGTTCCTTGTTTTTAATCAGGGCGTAGATCCTGTCCTCTTACCATGAATAATGTAGTACCACAGGGTTCTACTCTTGGTCCATTGGTATTTACAACACACACACACATGCATATCATCAGTCTTCAGTATCATCAGTGTTTTGATGTCCATGTATGCTGATGACACAGTGTTGTATTCTACATTTACTCAGCCGTCTTAGAATTTCTGTTGTTTTTTTGTTTTATTTATAGAATTGAATTCCCTTTGTCTTTGAAAAATGTATTTCTTTTGAGCAATAAAGTGTTAAGTTTGCATTGAATCAGAAAGATATTCATGAGTCAAACTGTTAATTGTTGGTCTATCACTGGGCATTACACTTAATCACTAATGACACATTAATAATTGTTTTCTTAGTTTCTCTATTTATTTCATCCAGTTGTTGTCAGTATGCAGTGCAAATATAAATAAATGATTGCCCAGATGATCTTGAATATATTGTTAATTGAACTGATGGAGTTAGACACGTTTGGCGTTCTCATAAGACAAGTGTAAGCCTACAAACTTTTAATAGAGTATGAAAAGTGTATCCAGTCACAGTGAACGTGGCAGGTCTAGTGTTTACTCAAACAATAACCATAAAGATTGAGTGTATTGAGAGTATTATCTTTATACAAGTCATTACAGATCCCAGATTTTAACATACGGGTAGTGTCTCTGTTCCAATGCAATTTCAGCTCATACATTTAGATGCTTTCATATCAGTTTATACTGAAAAACAAATTGGATTAGTGTTGACGCCAGCATTTTTTCAAAGTTTAGTGTCCCCACAGAAGACTTCACATTATATTACAGGTGGAAGATTGGAAGATACAAGCATCTATTAAAATGAAAAGTCTCACCCAGAGGAAAGACTGTTGCACGATACTCAAGTCAAAGCCTTTTAGGGTTTCTTGGGCAGAACGGATGTTTATTTTTTGATGATGATGATGATGATTTTGATAAGTTTAAAGAGAATAAAAAAGGTTTAATCTAGTCATAGATGCCACGGTGGTTTGCAGCATAAATGTACTCACTCAGCAGGGATTCCTCACACATGGGTCTACATGCACAAATGTATGCATATATTAACACACATTATGTTCTCTTATTAACAGCGGCACCATCACAGAGAGGTACTTCTCTGTAGAAGGTGTACTGTAGGTATGAGATCTGGATATGCTGCACCCAACTTCAGTCACTGCAACTTAAACCAACATGAACAGCAGCTGGAAGTAATCTCTAAAGACATGTTGACAGAAGGAGACCATAAGAGAAGGAGCGGGAGAAGCAGGTGCTGCAGAGAATCCTGCATGGTTCGAGTATATAAAGATGATTAGATCACAGGACTTCTAAATATCAAAGAAACAGATATTGAGTGAGAAATTGAGAGGCTCTCCAGACAAATGAACACTCATCATTCCACCCCAGCTCCAAGATTAAAGAAAGGCACAGACTACGTGAGAGCAAAGAGAAAATTAACCTGAGTAATGAGGCTAACAAGACAAGACAGCGTCCAAGAGAGACACATACAGAGCAATGAGAGATTGCTTTAAATTTGTGGGGGATTGTGGGGTCTGGAGAAATCCAATTATCAGACCATCATTTCGAATGAGACGATTCTTCAATAATGCAGACCAGGTCAAATAAAGCAGCTCTCAATTCACACCACTGATGGTAACACTTCACAATAAACCGTTCTTCCCGAAACCAGCTCAATCTGCTCTCCAAATGGCCTCAAGTGCAAAGAGCAGCAGTTTACAGTACCCCTGGTAAGAAAACGCATTGTTAACCTCTTCACTATTCTCTCTCTTTCTTACCCTTTCAAATAATCATTTCCCTTCAGCTTGTTACCTTTTATTCTCTCCCTTTCTTTCCTCACCTTACTTTCGCTCTCTCTTGGTAATGGGAAAAGAGAGTGAGAGAGAGTAAACAGCCAGTGTCATTAAAAATATCCATTAAGAGCAAATGAGAGACAGAACAATAAACTGCTCAGTGCTGATGTATTCAGCCAGCACCTCACACTTATCTTTCCCAAAGAAAGCTGACATTTGGCCATTGTTGTCCATTTGTTAGTTTAATTTAAAAAGAAAACAGATGCAATGTTCTTTTATTGTTAATTGTTGAACAAAGGTATTTGTATAGTTCTTCCAGCTAATTGAAACCGCAGGTATACCTTTCCTTTCAGTGTCTTAATCTGTTTGCTTTTGTTCCTTAGCACATCCATAACATCCATAATGTATACATATATATACATATACGTGAAGTCCATTGGAACTAAAAACGTGCCGTTCCCACCTTTACCATAAATGTACTGCTTGGAAGGCAATTATTTTCCTATGTATTAAAATGCTCTAGCATCAAACTGCACTGCAGACGTTAAATCATTTAGCATTTTAGAAAAGAGAAGAAGGTAATGTCTGTTCTAACCTAGCAACCATGATCTCACAGCTTCACCACTTGAAGACGAAGCACAACATTTACATCTATTGATGTGTCTTCTGTAAGTCGTGAGGCAGAAGGTGAAGTGTGTGTATGTTAGGTGGTAAATGGGCTGATCAGACTTTTACGCAAGATCATAGATCATGCTCTGCCTCTGACCTCTTTTCTTAGATCCTGATCTCTTTTTTAATCATGACCGTGACCTTTCTCAAACCTTAAGTACAGCTTCATTTACAATAAAGTATCATCTGCAGCAGGGGTTCCCAAACTTTCTGTGGCCAAGCCACACCACAGACCAAGCCAACATCTCAAGGCACACCTGTGTTCATATCCCCTCTCTAACACAGAGTATCACTGCTATCACTCTGTGAACATTTCTGTAGCCTAGTCCTTGTAAGAAGCTGTTCTCCTTCACACTAGCAAAGAGCCTTTGATGTGTCACACTCTAATATGTCCCACCATGCGCACATGGCTAAAACGATTGTTTTATTTATATAAAAAAAAAAATGTCCTCCCCCCCCAACGGAACCCTGCGCCCCTCCGCTGAAATTCAAGAAGGTTTTTTTTGCTTATTTATATTCACAACTCACTTCTCACATTGAACAGGTCTCTTTTATTAAATAAACTAAACGCTTATGTTATTTATTTCATTTATGTGCACGTTTCAGTTGCTTTGCGTATTTACATTCTCTCCTCTGCTCTGCTTCGCGAAGGGCGGAGCTTCGCTTCCGAACCCACACACACACACACACACACACACACACACGCGTGTGCACACACTTACAGTCAGAGACAGAGCGGAGGAAAGGTAAGGAGAGAACTTAAAGAATCTGCGCCACTCACAGACCTCATCCAGCCCAGGCAGCACCCCGCAGAGCAGTAAACCTAGAGGAAACACTGAAGTAAATTACAAATCATTCATAACCTTTTGTATTAACAATAACCACCATTGTTGTCATTTACCAATATCTAAGGAATTATAAATGAGATTATGTGAAATAAAAGAGAAAAACAAATCTCTATTTCCAGAGACATTTCAATCACTTTTTCTCGTGACCTCGTTACATTTAGACTCTTCTCTTTCATATTAACACATGACCGTGAGTGTGTGTGTGTGTGTGTAGGTGTGTGTGTGTGTGTGTGAGAGAGACTAATTATTATTTGGAAGACAAGTCATATGGAGTTGGCAGAAGGTGTTCGTTGATACCATGTTCCCAGCACTGGGATTTCCCTACAGGCTTGTGTGTGTGTGACAAACACACACACAAGAGCGTTCACACATGAACGGGACAGTTGGCTCGCTATGAAAGCAGCTCTCTTGGCATCATCTGTATCTGTTCACAACTACTTGACTGATTGTGTGCATGTGCCTTTCTTGTGATGCTGTGTGAACAGTGTGTGTGTGTGCTCTGGGTACTGCAGCTCAGCTTCTTTTTTGTTTCTTTGTGTGCATGTGTGTGTGTGTGTGTGTGTGTGTGTGTGTGTGTGTGTGTGTGTGTGTGTGTGTGTGTGTGTGTGATCAAAACAAAGACTTGGACACTGTTTAGTAATGCTTGCAGTTTCTCTTTAGATACAATTCTAATTTCCAATCACATGTGGGAACTTCAGACACATTTGAAATGGATACAAGATGTGAGCTGTAATCCATCCCTGCTGGGACTAAAGGTCAGAAGAGAAGAAGATTTCAATCTGATCATTTAATCATAGTACAGACAAACTAAGTCAATCTGTTTCTCTAGATGATCTCCATATGTTAATGCAGATGATGAAGATGTGTGTGTGAGTTTCAGATGCCAAAAAACAGCAACGTTTAGAGGCTTGAAGAACAGATGGGTAACACTTGGGAATCACTTCATGACATTGTTCATGTTTATGTACAAGTTGTGTCCTTATTCATGTGTATTTATACTTAAGACTGTACCTTGACTGTTGTTTTGGACGTTCAAAAAGAAGCATGTTTACCTGTTTGTAATGAGCACACAGGTGGCACTAGTGTCAGCAGTGCCCCAACAAAAGCAAAGACGAAGAAGTAAATAATGCACCATATGAACTATTTAAATGTATTTATGAATAAGAAAATGCACCCAACATGTTTTGTTAGGTGTCAAGGATGCACACGATGCATTGTGGTAGGTAAACATAACTTATGTTTGAAGGCAGGTTATAGACGTAGCTGATGGAGACTGGTTTTATCCAGACCCTTACTCTCATGACACAACAGATATTGAGTGAGGGATTGAGAGACTCACGAACACTCTTCATTCCCCCACAGCTCCAAGATTAAAGAGAGGCTCAGACTGCGTGAGACCAAAGAGAAAATCAACCTGAGTAATGAGGCTAACAAGACGAGACAGCGTCCGGGAGAGACACATGCAGAGCACTGAGAGATGGCTTTGAAGTCGGCGGGGGATAGCTGTTCATAAGTTTACTGTGTAACAGGACGTTAGCCTCCTCTTGGAAGGAAACCTTTGCAGGCTATTTACTTATATTTAATGAGGTGACAAACCCACGTAGCTTAACAAGCGTTCCACTGTTTCCTGGATGTTTCTAACCTGCCTGTTAACATGTGTCACTGTTTTCAGAGTTCACCCAGTTCTCCAATGCTCCTAACAGCTAACAGCTGCTGGGAGACATTGTAAAGCCTCTATTGTTTACTCTCTATCTCTCCCATATGTAAGAATCTTTGTCTGGATCTGCTTTTCTTTTCATTGTCCTGCACTCTTTTGTTTTGTTTTCACTCTTTATGTTTCTCCCTCCATCTGGTGTCTTCTGCAATGTTTTCTCATCTTGATGTCGGTCCCCATCTCTCTCTCTCATCCATCTGTACCTTTACTTTATGTCTTGTTTTCCTCAAAGTATGTGGCAACATTTCACAATATTGCAAGTAGGGGCAAACATTCGGCGCAGATATCACTGCAGTCTTATCTCCAACTTACTTGTTGTATCTTCAAACAGAAAATAAGACAACAGCCTCATTAAGTTTGCACCAGGCCTCTTGGATTCAAGTCGTTCCTCATGGAGAGTTTCATGTGTGACTCACAAGTCCTCTGTGAGTCCATTTTATTAACAGAAACAACGTGTCTGTTTCAGAGGCTGTGTGTGTGTCAGACACAAAAACAGATAAAACGAAGCTTACCAGACACTAGCGACATTTTAAGCTCAGGGAAAGCTTGCTTTTAATACTTTAATTTGTTTGCTTTAGGCAATTTCCTGAGAAATCGAGTTATTTACATTATTTATAGAGTGTAAGTTGGCTAAGCACTCACTCTCTTTTAGAAAATAGTAGAATTCAACAAAGAGTTTTATCACATATGATAGTTTATTAATATATGTCGAGTAAATTACTCATTATGAGAATGAATTATTCACGTGTGCACACAACAAATCTTACAGGCTAATTCACCGCAGTTTAAAAATACATTCTCTTAAAATACATTGCTGACACACTGTAGTCTGTCCATGTAAGATGCCAAATGTACCTGCAAATCAGTAAACTTGTTTATTCAATCTTCTTTTGGTCAAGATGGAGATATTTTCTACGTATAAATCTGACACGTTTTTGTCAATGAGAGCTTTTGACGGCTCTCACAAATGAAGTTGTTGGCTGATAAAGTACGTCTGTATCAGATCAGAAAAACACATTTATAATAATCATTAAAAAGGTTTTTTATTAGACTTTTATTAGAATTGTGCCGTTCAGACAGATTTGATTTTATTCCTCCAGGTTTTATATCCGTCGGCAGTTTATGCTGCCGACCCAAAACAATGAAGGTCAATTGATTTTTGTTTGTGAGCACTAAAACATGACATTTAAAAAATGTAAAACCAAATTAAGTTTCCAGAAAATTCTGTAATGTCCATATTACAGTTTGTTTTAAATATTTTCTATAATGCGGTTACCTGTTTCCTTTTCTCGTGCAGCAACCTGCCTCACTATGTTTTATTTATGTGCATGTGTTGCATGTGTGTGTGTCTGTGTGTGAGAGAGTGTGTAATCATATGAGTGCATGTGTGTGTTGTCTGTGTGTGAGAGAGTGTGTAATCATATGAGTGCATGTGTGTGTGATATCTTCTATTAATGGTGTATTTATTGATGAATCCTCCAGTCATGTGGAACACCGTTTACCCACAGTGCCATTGGCTTCAGGGGCGCCATGGCAACACAGTAAGTAGGATAAATGACATCACAGCTACCTGTCATCGCACAGCTGGAGGGGGGAGGGAGAGAGAGAGAGAGAGAGAGAGAGAGAGAGAGAGAGAGAGAGAGAGAGAGAGAGAGAGAGAGAGAGAACAGGATCCTCTGGGTACAGGAGAGAGACAGATAGAGACAGATGCTGGAAGAATAAAAGAGGAGTGATGCTGTGCTGTGGTGGAGAGGTGGAGGACAGAAGATGGATGAGAGAGTGGAGATAGAAGGGAGATCAAGGGAGGGAAAGTGTAATGAAGATGTCGGGTACAGTAGTGAACGAGGAAAAGGGTGATGGATAAACATCCCGATCAAATGTGATGAAATAAAACAGTTATTATTTAATCATTCATATGAGACATGTCATCAAGTCACCCAATGTTATTAAATACACGCTGGCTCCCTTCATGATCTAAATGAGAAGTAGCTGCACTACTTCAGTCGGGGATGTGTGATGCTCATATACTGCTGAGCTTGGGGTGGATGGTTTGTGTAGAAAGTGGCCAACTTCTTTTTTTTACAGGATTAACATTGAAGTGTGCATCCGTCATCATAAACAGCGTAAGGTCAGAGAAGGATTGTAGTTACGGTTGAAATATTCAAAAAGCCATTCCAGCCAAGTAAATCTTTTCAAACCCAAACCCAGAACCAGCGTCTTTCGTCTTTCTGTAGAGCTGTAACGGTTAGTCGCTCGACAGAAAAATAATCGGCAACTATATTTGATAGTCTATTAATCGTGTTCAGTTTTCAGCCTCTCAAATATTCCTGCTTGTCTCTGTTTTATACAATATTAAAGTCAAAGCAAAGCAATTAATCTAAAAAACATCACCTTGGACTTTGAGAAACTGGGATGGAAATTGTATTTTCTGACATTTTATAGACCAAACTGTTCTAGTTAATGTTTTGCAGATATGTTCAGTTTACGTCTACATCTTCCTCACTTTTAGTAGATGTCATTCTGGTATATACTCTGAAATGTGAGGTCAAGTGTCTTGCATATCACCCATATTGACATCCTTCATAAGTGGCGTTATTATCTTGCTGTGGTGCTTTTATGTTTCGGTGATTATGCACTTCTTCATTTAAAAGAAAACAGTGAACATGTACAAACTATCTTTACCTGCTGAGGCGACGTGACTCAGCTGATTTTCACTGCACAGAGTGCCTTTAATGGTTCTGCATTAATAAATGTTTAATTTGTGGGTAGGATGCAGTCGCTCTAAAGCTCTGAGTGTTACTTCTACAGTACTTCCTGGTTGGATCAACACGTATTTCCTTTAATGTTCCACTTCTCATATAGGTGGATAATAAACATCAGCCTTTTAGGTCAATATGGCGAAATCTGGTCCTCATCATCTGCTGGAGGTGGCGTAGACCTGAATAAAGTCTGTCTTCAGTGGGTCTTTGATATTTAATATATAGTTAAATAGTTGAATAGAAAACCACTATAGCCAATAGTAATTACCAAAGATGAATGTTAACAGAGGTAAAAGGCGGGCAGTGTCAGTCACGGTATAACAGGACGTCACATTCAGTGCAAAGGGACAGAGCAGGAGGTATAATAGACTGCAGCTCAGCAAACACTTTGATGTTAAGTAGATGTCAAAGGGACGGCCTGTACCAACACTGAGAGCCTCTGCAAATATAGTATCAGAATGAAAGCCGAGACAGAGACCGCGGTCGCTCGTATCTGCCAAATGGAAAGCTTCGTGATATCAGCACCGCCGCATATCAGTTCAAAACTGTTCCCAAAGCTATTCTAATAGGATTCCTTTTTTACCTTCCCCATACTATTACGCTTCACATTAAGATTGAAGTTGAAACTGAGCGTGTCTGTCAGTCCGGTGTTTGCTGAGGGACTGTACTTATCACTCTCTACACATACAGAAGCAACCCTGGTTTTATTATCATATCACTTAGGAAGCAAATTGTGGTGCAGTGAAACAACATGACAATAATATCAACCTACCCACCTACCCACCTACCCACCTACCTACATACGTACTTACCTACCTACCTACCTACCTACCTCGCTATCAACCTACCCACCTCTCTACCTACCTGCCTACCTACCTATCTACATACCTACTTACTTACCTACCTACCCACCTGCCAACCTACCAACCTACCTACCTACCTACCTACCTATCTACATACCTACTTACTTACCTACCTACCCACCTACCTACCCTACCTACCTACCTACCTACCTACCTACCTACCAACCTACCTACCTACCTACCTACCTACCACGTACCCACCTACCTACTCACCTACCCACCTACCAACCTACCTACCTACCTACCTACCTACCTACCTACTTACTTACCTACCTACCCACCTACCTACTTACCAACCTACCTACCTACCTACCTATCTACCTACCCACCTACCTACCTACCTACCCACCAACCTACCCCTACCTACCTACCTACCTACCTACCTACCTACCAACCTACCTACCTATCTACCTACCCACCTACCCACCTACCAACCTACCTACCTATCTACCTACCCACCAACCTACCCACCTACCTACCTACCTACCTACCTACCTACCTACCTACCCACCTACCTACCTACCCACCTACCTACCTACCTACCTACCTACCTACCCAGGTACCCACCTACCTATCTACCTACCCACCTACCTACCTACCCACCAACCTACCTATCTACCTACCCAACTACCTACCTACCTACCTACCTACCTACCTACCTACCTACCTACCTACCTACCTACCTATCTACTACCTACCACCACCTACCTACCTACCCACCTACCTACCTACCTACCAACCTACCTACCTACCTACCTCACCAACCTACCTACCTACCTACCTACCAACCAACCTACCTACCTACCTACCCAACCTACCTACCTACCCACCAACCTACTATCTATCTACCTACCTACCCACTACCTACCTACCTACCTACCTATCTACCTACCCACCTACCTACTTACTTACCATACCACCCACCTACCTACTTACCAACCTACCTACCTACCTACCTACCTATCTACCTACCCACCTACCTACCTACCTACCCACCACCTACCCACCTAACCTACCTACCTACCTACCTACCTACCTACCTACCTACCTACCTACCTACCTACTACCTACCTACCTACCCACCTACCCACCTACCAACCGACCTACCTACACCTACCCCCACCTACCTACCTACCTACCTACCTACCTACCTACCTACCTACCTACCTACCTACCTACCTACCTACCTACCTACCTACCTACCTACCTACCTACCCAGGTACCCACCTACCTATCTACCTACCCACCTACCTACCTACCCACCAACCTACCTACCTACCTACCCACCTACCTACCTACCTACCTACCTACCTACCTACCTACCTACCTACCTACCTACCTACCTACCTACCTACCTACCTACCTACCTACCTACCTACCTACCTACCTACCTACCTACCTACCTACCTACCTACCTACCCACCAACCTACCTACCTACCCACCAACCTACCTACCTACCTACCTACCTACCTACCTACCTACCTACCTACCTACCCACCTACCTACCCACCAACCTACCTACCTACCTACCTACCTACCTACCTACCTACCTACCTACCCACCAACCTACCTACCTACCTACCTACCAACCAACCTACCTACCTACCTACCCACCAACCAACCTACCTACCTACCCACCAACCTACCTACCTACCCACCAACCTACCTACCTACCCACCAACCTACCTATCTACCTACCCACCTACCTACCTACCTACCTACCTACCTACCTACCTATCTACCTACCCACCAACCTACCTATCTACCTACCCACCTACCTACCTACCTACCTACCTACCTACCTATCTACCTACCCACCTACCTACCCACCTACCTACCTACCTACCTACCCACCTACCTACCTACCTACCTACCCACCTACCCACCTATCACTGACACAGGTTGTGAAAACAAATTGAGGCCCATAACAAACTGAAAAGGCTTCACTGATTCAATACAATGTGTACTGTCATATTATTTCACCAGTCTTGATACTAATCTCATTACACTGAGCTGAGCCAACTCCATTACACATAATTTCTCTCGGCCTTCTGAGATGATTATCGGTCATCAGTGTGCCGTTTTGCAAAAGAATCCTTCACCTTGGCGGTCTCCTTTGCGTGAACAGGTAATTGATACACAGGCAGGTGAATGCACTGCAAGTCAGTTCATATTGGTTTCACACACGCACCGGAACACACACACACCTCAGAGTCTGTTAATGCTGCAGACAAAGGAGATGCCGATCGATCGCTGGCAAGGCCAGACATGAGAAAAGCGCTATAGTCAGGAAATAATGCCACACACACAGACACCCGCTCGGCTGCTCGCAGGGTGAGTTAACGCTGATGGAGGCAGCGGTATGAAGGTGAATGCTTTGTGATTAGAAAGCCCTGATGATAGAGGAAATGTTCAGAGACATTCTGCTGGCAGTTACCAGCTCACAGGCAAGGAGGTTCATTTATCAAAGACTCTTACCAGGGTCTCTGTCAGTATTCTCAGGGTCTGCAATAAAACTTGATGTTGTGGAGCCAAGTGGGAGGGTGGCAGGTTGGCACAGCGCAGGTTTTTAAGTCTGCCAACACAGATACTGACACTGACACCGGATCAAAAACACTGACAGGAATGTTTGTTACGGCTGTGGGCTGTGAGGCAAGAGAGGGCCAGCAGGTAGTAAAGTCTCAGACTCAGTTGGGAGAGCATCAGAATTTTAATGTGAGGGTTGCTCTTTTCTTTTTTTTGATTTTATCTGCGGTCTTAAATTTTGAGTGGAGCTTGGGATGTGGCTCATTAGCTGACTGTTAACTCTGACAATAGATATATGCTGGAATTAGGAATGTGCCACCCTGTCATCTTTTATTGTGACTTTTCTGCGGAGATTGTTAACGACTGTGTGGGTGTGTCTCAGCGCGGGGATCAGGGTTTTATAGATTGTCAAGATGTCACAGTAGGTGATTACAGTGTGTTTGATTTGTGCCCTGTCACACTGCATGTTAAGCCATGTCCAATAGCTTGGGTTCCTTTCTCACCTCAACAACATCCGGATTTGGAGCACAGAATCTTTGGCTGTTTAAGGGGAAAAGTAGCTGATACAGAATGTTTGCTCTCAGAACTTGATGCAAACTAAATCAGTAATTAGTTTGAGTTATGTTGATGTCAGTTCAGTTGCTTGGATTCATTTTGTTGCCTCAAAATGTGTCTCAGCAAAGGTGCTTTCTTCATATATCACTGAACAATGGCACAGCGTAATATGAATGAATGTGCAGAGAAAGTAAATCTTTATAAATGAGTCAAGCTCTGCAAGCACACTAAAAGGATGCACCAGCAGCTTGACCATAACATTCAATTTGCTTCTTAAAATGACAATAAACTCAAGGGTTGAAACACATAGACTCAGCAACTTAACCAACACACACACACACACACACACACACACACACACACACACACACACACACACACACACACGCAAACCAAAGCACTGAACGTCACCACCCACCCACCAACTGTGACTCTGACCTACAGCCACCCACACGCACAAACACAAAAATACATGTTGGGTTCCCAACAAAACCGGGTTCACAAGGAACTATCTGCATTGATTTTCACCAGTTCTGTGTATCAAAACAAAACACAGATGTAAAAATATTCAATACTCTAAAGTCAGCACACAATGTTTGTTGAGTTAAAGTAAGATAACACTGTATAGCTGTGGGTCCAGCACAGCACGGTACATAAGATACAAAAACAAATTATTGGTGTCTAAAGAATTGAAGAATGTTCTCGTCTGTTTTCAAGTGTTTCAATCAAAATCCAAAATTGTTTCTCAGCCCAAGTAAACTACTTTTTTTTTTTTAAACCTTGAAATAAGAATTTAATATACATTTGAGCAACTTTCCCAAAAACATATTTGTTATCTTTGTCTGCACAATACTTTGAGCAAGTATATATATTTTATTAATACATATGTTTAATCTTCTGTTAGGTAATTAAAGGTTTTATAAAGATTACAATTACAGTTAAATTACACACTGATTAAAATATATGATGGATGGTCCATAAACATACTTCATAGTTTCATTTTAATTTGCTCATCCACTGTGTGAAAAGAAAAATAACACCTACTTTAAAAACACTGTTTCTCCACTCAAATATGCAAATTCTGCACACAGAATCCATTGTGCATCGCAGGTTATGAAAGACAAAGAGCGAGGGAATAGAAGATGAAGATGAAAGTGAGGATAATTGCAATAACTGACATACAGTGGTTCCTGAAAGCAGCCAATGTTTATCTCTTGCCTACCATTTACTTGGCTTCCACTCTGCAGGACTGCGAACAACAACCTCTAGAGGGAGCTTTGATAAAAGTTGGCCGATGAAATTATACCATTTTAGAGATCACAGCTGTGCCTGAATCACAGAGAGGGGGTGAAACAGTACACACTCATCCTATGCAGAGAGTGTTTGGATAAAAGCATCCATTAAGTGGTCCATGTTGAGACTGAGTGGAGAGGCTCAATTAGTCCATTTGAGAGAAAAGAACAGCAAGATGTGGCTTCTCGTATTTCACATCCACCCTGGGTTATGTATGTAAGGCAGGTATCTTAGACTGTATGTGTATCACATGACTCCCAGCACCGTTTCACTAATGTAGCTAATCTGTGCTGCTTCCCTGTCATAGGTATAAACATAAAGGTATTTAATGACACGATATGGCTTCAGCTTTCTGCTCTGAAAACAAGTGTTATCCAGAAATCATTGTCTTTACAACAAGGGGAAACTAAAGCTGTGCGTTGGTATGTTGACGGCAACGTTAATGGCAAATATTAGTGCTTTAGACCAATGTGCCCTGATTACGCGTTTGTATTCCTCTGATCTCTTTAGACAGAGAAAGGTCCAGGGTACTTAAGTACTGTAATTAAGTACAATTTGGAGGTATTTTACTTGAGTAATTCCAAGTAATGCTGCTTTATACTTCTACTCCACTACATGTTGGGAGCCAATATTGTACTTTTTACTCGACGGCTTTGGTAACTAATTGCTTTGCACTACTTTTGCGAACACTTCACTCCCCACCAAGTACTTGTTAACTAGAATACAGTGATTTAATTTTCTTATCTTTACTTTGTTTCCTAAGTTAAAAAGTGATTTACTTCACTCATTCTTCTTTGGAGCCACATCTCTCTACTCTTCTCTCTCTCTGAAAGAAAAACATGTTGGAAGAATAGCTGTGAAATCAATTTGTTTAGTAATATGACAATAAATCCAAGGGTTGAAACATATATATATATATTTTTGTCAGTCAGTCTGACTGTTCTACTGTGTGATATACCTCAGGAGGTGAACACACACACACACACACACACACCCACACACACACCCCCACACACACACACAGACGTACATGCACACTAAGAGTAGTAAACACTGAAATCAATGTTCACAGCAGGATCTGAATGGACTGCACGAACCCAACTAAAACCATTAGCCTCTAATGGGGAAAACCAATGTGAGCGGGCGCAGCGCGTCCACAGCCCGGCTCAGAGTGGGGCATTAACCCACACAGTGACTACTGACTGTCAGCATGCTAACTTCATTAGCAATGTGGCACCACGCTGCTTATGGAAATAGGACGGACTGCAGAATCGTAGGGAGAGGCTTAGCATGCTAGCATGAGCTTTATAATAGAAGTCAATAGAAGTGTATGTGTGTGGATGTGTTAAGGCACTGGCATCGACACACAAGAGCTTTATAATTGCAGTCAATTCCCAGGGAAAGTAATGGAATTTTAAAAGACTATTCATGGCAGGAGGCATGTGTGTGCATGTGTCTATATGGATACTATATGCACCAGAAAAAGGGTGTTTTTGTGTCCCTCTGTGTGTGTGTGTGTGTGCGTGTGTGTGTGTGTGTGTGTGTGTGTGTGTGTTTATACCATCTAGGGATTTTAACCTATTGGCATATTGTATCTTTTCATGATAATTGAAGGCAATCTCCTGTGTGTAATAGAGTTGACATATGACATGCATCTTCCTTTCAGTGTCTGATAACACACGACACAAATGAGGATGAAATGTCAGTTTGCATCAAAAGCAAATGGAAATTGAAAGCATCTGAAGTCGCCTGTGTGAAATAATTCAAAATAACAGAATAACGAGTAATGGCTAACAGATGTGTTGGTTTTATTCTAGACGTTTTACGTACCAAAAAATTGAAGATACGCCATGCATAGCAGTGCAAGCTCCTGGGTGCAAGCTGGTGCAGGGAAAACTACAGCAAACCAAACAATCAATCAAAGTTCCAGCGCTCACCAGGATACTAGGAGAGACAACTTAGATTTGGTTTATAGTGTTTTCCATACCAATTTAACATAGATTATTTTAAACATTTGAATTGTTGTTTGATGTTTGAACTGGAGACCATTCCCATTTAAAGTCAGATTTCCTCTCTTGAAGTGTCCATGAGCACAGGACACTGAAAGACAGATTTCCGTACATTTCATGCAATTTGAGATCACACTATGCGTGAAATTAATGTCTCAAAAATGAAAAAAGTAGCTCATGACACTCAGTGAATTAAAGTGCCTTCTAGTCACATTTCTGTATGTCTGTTAGAGCTTAGAAAGCAACATGGATCCCTAAAAATGTTTTCCCATTGACAATGAGCAAAGGACTAAATTAAAAGGTGTGTTGCTCGTAGTGAGGAACCCACAGAGAAATATAACCCAACAGGTCTTTTGAGCGAAGTAGTATCTCCGGTCTGCAACTATACTGTTTTTACATCCTACCACTCTTATGAAATCTTATTTAATCAGTTGTTACCAAGTTGATTGAGCAAAAAAACTTTAAAAACCCACTCCCACTCCAACGTTAGTTGAATTTAACACTGTATTTGTTAGTTGGAGACCAAAAATAGAGCTGAAGAATGAATGAATATTGCACTTCCATTGATCAGGTCTCCAGAAACACAATGCCGATGTTCCTCTGTGTCTGCTGGATGTCTGACATATCCACTACATAAACTTAATAAGGTGATAATATGTCAATGGTGTGCTTACGACTTGTTCTTCTGCCCCTGAAGCGGCCAAACAATGTCTTAATGCTAAATGTTGAAATGTTTCTTATAATAATTCAATCAAAGCCAGACCACTATACAATCCAGATGGAGTAACTGGTCAGGCAGATGCTCTCATGAGCAGGTGGAGGATGGTGTACAGTGATGCAGCCTGCATGAGCTCCTCTCCAGCCTCACAGAAGCCAGCATTATTCACACCAGCTCAGTGCTTCCAGTGAAATATTAGTCGGGAAAACATACACTGAGAATAAAAATAAGCCTGGCAGATGGAAACCGGATCAATCAGCCAATCACGCTGCACCGTGTCCTGAATTCTAATTGTGTATTTTGTTGTAAGCTTACTATCTTTTGAAATTCATGGAAAGTGCAACAATTTAAACAGCAACAGTTTGGCCTATTTATCAGCTCAGATTTATTCAGAAATAACGTTGATAGCTAGTTTTGTAGGAATCTGTCAGTGAATCTGCAACAGCTGATGTGTTTTTGGAATTAAAAGTTAAAATCTATGATATCGTTCATCATAAACCTGAAACTCCCCGTTTCAATGCACTCCTGTCTTGCAGCACATTGCCATTTGGTAGGGATATTTAACACCTGCATCACACTGAGGGTCGTCTTAGTGCACTACAATGTCTTTCAAGCTCTGCGGAGGACACGGGAACCACGAGCAGTACCCTGACAGGAAGGTGTACCTGATCAAACAGACCTTTAATAGCTCCAGACATTCGCTGTAAATCTGCAGCTTCAGAACTTAACCAGTAGGTGTACTTAAGGATGAATGTGGATAGCTGGATTCTACACTGACACTTTTCAGATTTGGATATTCATCCCTGACATCAGCCAGTTCCTTTGAAAGTAAAGCATTTTCAAATTGTTTCATGGCCTGCAGATCCTTCGCGCTAAATCTCTCTGAAAACTGGACGTAGGCTCTCTGACACAATCATAGATAATGTATGTTTATGTACATTTGTACATTTCCTGACGATACCAACACCTTGTTTGAGACATTCTGTTATCGCATAGCTATTAAATTACTTTCAGGACAGAATCAATGATGTGTACTACCCAAAGTTAAATTGAGGATAACAGATTGTAATAAACCCATCTGATTCAATGTCATTTAGTTTAAACATTTCTGAAGCATTGGTATATCTGTCAACTGGCTGCTGTGTGAATGTCTTATCTCCACCAAAGAGGTTGTTTATTGAGCCATTTGTTCAAAAACCTCTTGGAACATTGAGATTGGTTGAAAGAACAACATGGTCCGTGGTATTGTTTGGTTGGTCCACCAATTCTATTGTGGTGATAGCCTAGTGGTCTAGAGGTATGCCTTCTGAACAAAACACTAGAAGGTCGGGATTTCAATACCAGGCTGCCCCCATTGTACCCCTGAGCAAGGTACTTAACCCTGAGTTGCTCCAGGAAGACTGTCTCTGTACTTAGTTCAATGTAAGTTGCTCTGGATAAGTTCTCCAGAGGATGTTCTCCTTTTAGGACCACCAGCGAGTCGATTGGATTACTGAATGGACCGGCATCAATTCTGGTGCAGACATTCGTTGTCCTCAGAGGACGATCCTTTGACTTTTGGGATTTTCTGGTTCAAATTAAAAACAACTACTGGATTAATAGCCTTCACATTGGCTACAGACGTACATGTTCCCCGTACTGTAACACATAAATAGCCAAAACCAAATCTAACTTTATAGCTGTAACTCTCCAGTGTCATCATCATGTTATTCCTCCAATACTTTGGTTTATTGTACCTGCAAAACTAATGACATTCCCATTGCACCCAACTGTTTAGAGCTAATTAGCACCTGCTAAACACCAGCATGTTAACTTTGTGAATGCATATTAGGATTCTTTGTAATATTCATAATATTAACATTTTGTTTCTTTTCTTTGAGGCACCAAAGTGTACTATTGCTTTACCCGTCCTCTTCAGTTAGTCGAGTTCACACCCGTAAAGCGCAGATAGAAAACACTAACAATCTGCAATAATGAGATTCATAATACTGCGGTTGTTTTTCAACACTTCAGTTTTTAATGGATCATTTGCTCAACACTTCGCCTCACTTCCAGTTTATTACTGTTTTCTTACAATGGCTGAAAAGTTGCGTGTTGCAGCTCTACAGTGATTTACATTGAGTGCCTTGACACTCGTTTTATATTTTATAAATCTACTGAGTGAATTCCTTAGTTTACTGTTGCATTGTATTTCATTTGACAGAGGCTGACAGGCAGAGGGTCAGTGTCAGCAAACACACTGACAATGAAATGACAGCTGGGTAATTTATGCAAAATAACACGGAGTCCTTGTGGGACATTTAAGGGTAAATGTCAAACGGGTGATATTGCTGCATTGGAACATTCTTGAATTCTGATAAATTATGTAAAACTGCAACGTGTGTTTAAACGGCACAACCTAAAGCCTTACTGTGCATGGAGGAGTGCAACTGCAAATGAGATCCTTTTTTGTTTATCCAAAACACTACAGCAGAGACAGCTTGGCAGATAGAGAGCAGAGAGCTGACAGTTGGGCATGTTGTGGAAGACAGTGTTGGAGGTAGTGAGGTTTTTGTCTGTCTCCCGGTGAGTCAACTCTAACCCCACATGACTCCAACAAAAACCTTGTTCCTTCAACAACCAGAGAAATCTACCTCTGGGCAGCCACGGGGCTCAGGCACACACTCCAGAAGTAATAGGTTGAAACTCAGCTCATGACCTTGCTTGTCATCTTCGCTCTCCTTTGTTGTCACTCTCAACTACTTGAAAAAGAAACAGAAATACCTTTATGATAGCCAGAGTACAGCTGAGCATGAGTCAGAGGGGAGGCAAGGTGATGGGGCAACCTGATGAGACAAGTGGCACCTGATTCACATTTACTTCCCTTTATATCTGTCGTCTACTTTCAGATTGCATTACAGGCTGGGGAGGCTGGAGCTCCAGTGGTGGAGGCAGGAATAATCATGTGATAAGACAAGATGCTTTTTTATTCTCCTGCTCAAGCACAACAGTGCAGCTCTGAGCGTCAATATAAACAAGCGGGACAGAAGCTCAATGGGTACGAGGCTTGTTACATCATTCCTATTCTTGTTCTCTAACTCAAGAGTTTGTGAGTGATGTGAAACCCTGAACCTCTGCAGATTTACCTTCATACTTTCCTTTGCACAAGCAGAACATAGCATGCAATTACAAATGTGAGATTTGGACCACATTTAGTTTGGCAATAGTGGAAAACATACTGGATGAGCATGCCAAATTATGACAGTTCAATAATACATTGGTGAGTTAATATTACATGTCATTGAGCCACCTGTTGTCCAATCTACACCAAAATTGGTATGTTAAATATGTCCGCTGAACACACTTACCACATTTAACAATCTAGTGCTCAGAGTGTTTGTCTAAATTGACATGTTTACAAAATGACGTGATGCAGATCAATGACAGGATTGAAAGGATGTTTTTTTTAATACTTATAGGATCTGTGTCATTCTGGTTTCATTTCCACCTTAATATTAAATACTAAATACATTTTCACCATGGCACATTCCTGCTGCACAACCTGTTTTAAAGGCCGCCAAGAATCTTGACAGATACAAAAGGTTTCCAACAGAGTTTGTGCTCGGATCCCTTTTCATCCTACTGTTAGCACTGCATCACACAATCATCACATTACCTGTTTACTTCCACTGAGTCCCAGGCGTACGCGGAGCAAACCGCAACAAAAGAGTTGTCTCAGCAGTCGACTACAGACGAAGGCTTTTGTCTCCTGAAAAACATGTCACTAGATACCTTTATCATAGTCTAATCCGCCGATGCGTTTGAATTTGGGAGTGGTGACATTTGATGTGTCTGATTTGATTCCAGTCATCAGAGTACAGAATGCTGGCTGTCCTGTGTTTGATGCGGCCTCCCAGTGTGCTGTGATGGGAGCTTTGATAGTCACTGCTTTGACTTTTCCTGCCCTTGCTGACATTTAGACTGACAGGGAAGGCTGATGTGTTTCACACAGCTGCTCATCACTCGCAGCAGAGAACACAATCTCCAAGTGTTTTGTTACATGTGGGAAAGCAGCGTCCACTCTAACGCTTTAACGACTGGCTGGGTTACATACATGTATTTTGGTGTCATTGGGATTCAACAGCCTTTTATTACCTGTCTGTTTGCATGTCAGCAGGATTACAACGAATGGCCTGGTTTTCATGAAACTTAGTGGAAATGTGAACCCTTAGAAAGAAGCCATTAAAGGAGCGCATCAGAATAACAGGGAGGAGACATGAATACTGTTTCACTTTCGTTAACAGTGCTGCTTTTCTGTTGGAATATTTGGACAAATTCGCTTAATCAATAGGAATTGTTTCACTTCGCTTATCCAAGTCAGGTCGAAAGACATTAGCCAGACAACAGCAAACGTGGCCAATTTACTGAAGCAACATAATCTGAATTAGTTGCAACTGATACAAGTTAAGAAATAAGAAGCCTTTGCTGTTTGCTGATAAAAAAGGAGACATTTTAAAAAGTGAAGACAAAACTTTTTCTTTCTATTGGACGTGTATGAGTCATGGATTTGCCAAATGTACAGTTTTCAGTCTTGGTAGATTGCAGAGGGCTGGACGATTGGATATGCATAGAACATGTTATTTTCTATGTGAAGACACAGGAACGTTTTTCAGCTGATAGCCAGGACGGCCCATTCACCGGCACTTGGTTATTTACTTTTGTTTCTAAAATTACATTTCCATTTAAAAGCCCTTTTTTTACAGTTGACAGAAACTAATAATCAAAACTATGCCAGATAAACACGTAGCCACACAGACTGTTGTATAAAAAGATCAGAAAAACTTGCATTTCACCTTTAGTACTCCCTCTGTTTCACTCCTTGTATGCAATGAAAGAAAGAAATAAAGGTTATAAAGGGAGAAACAAACACGAGAGGAAACGAAAATGGGGGAAAATGTTTTTGTAGGAGAAGCACGAGGCAGATTCAGAGTGGACAGCAAAGAGAAAAAAGACAAACCGATCAAAGACAGAACAGAGGAAGATGAATGAGACCTTTAAGTGCTCTCAGTTGTTTTTCTATTCTTTGACAAACAGTTAGGAATGATAGATGAAATACAAAGAGAGACGAGTGAGAGACTGGTGTCTCTGCAGGCTCCAAATAAAGAAGTAATGTATTATTACACCCCCGTCTCTCGCCAACACCCGCAGCAGTGAGTTAGTACGTGTATATGTTTATCTGTGAGCAGCTGAGCAATGTTGTTGTGTTTTTATTTCAAAATGTCAACTTGCATTTGAAAATATAAATGAAAGATCGGTTTATCCTCTGAGTTCCCCTAAAAATCTGATCTTCTTTGTACGTCTCTATATGTATGAGCAGCAGAAGTGTATATGCCCGTTGAATTTCTATGTGTGTCCTCTGCCTGTGTGTCCATGGGGCCCATTACTCCAGCAGGGTGGTAATTATTCTGCTAATGCTTAAAGTGCAGCTCCCTTTGAAGATGCTCTCATCGTCAAAATAACACTTTAATCAACGGTGTGTCCCCACTCATTTACAACTCTCCGAGTGGCTAATTAACCAAAATTCGAAGTGAGACAGCAGGGACATGTGTGCATATGGACGGCCACAGAGGAATACATGGCACTGTGACAATGCGCGCAGGCGATACACGATAAGAAGTGGACAAATTACATCGATGGTCACGCGTTAAATGTTCTCAGCCTCGCCAATCGTGCGCTTGTTCTGGAGATGATCTAATAATCTAGAAAAATATGCTGTATTACAGAAAAAGTGGGAGTTTTCCAGGGTGGAGACATTAAACAACATTGTCACACTGACTCAGTATATTGATTCTGCACAACTTTCCTCCGTCAGGACATTAAAGCGTTCATGAGTGGAATGTGCATCAGTTCTGGAGAATTTCAGCTCTTAAAAAAGCTCCACACGTCAGATTCATTCATCAACAGGTCCGTGCAGATTAGTCAACAACAATGAGAGCGCGTGCACTTATGATTTCATAAAGCAAAGATGTAATTGTACGCATGGTGTTCATTGTAGAGGCGATGCTCTTGGTTTGACCTCAAGCAGAGTGGAGCCGACGCTTAACATTTTAAACACTTTTGACTCGTCATTGATGAAGAGAACAATTTATATCGACTGAATTTCAACCTGTGCAAGGTCACAGATGTTTGATTTAAGATGACTAATCTGTCCTTCAATTCTTTTCCATGTAAAATGTACAGTTCAGATTTATGGTAATGAATTCCATCACGTGTTTTATCTGATTACCTTTTTCTCCTATTGTCCTCTTAGAGTAACACAGGAAAACCACTCTGCATGTGTGCAACAGTTGTACTCTGCATTAGTCCTCAAGATGTTACAAATGTCTTCTACTTTGCGTTTCTTTCCGTTTTTGGTGAGCAAATACTATTTTAAATGAAACACCTACACACGCACATCCCTTCAGAAAGCTTCAGTAAACCTGTGGGAGGTTGTGTCACACACCAAACACTGTACTTCTATAATAGTTATCAGACTATTATAAGTTGTTTCTCAATTATAGCTTTTAATATAATGAGCTGCAGTATCTGAACGGCACAGTTTTGTCCCTCCACTTATCTAAATTAGATCATTAACTGGAACTTAAGCTTCATAGTAATTCAGTCAGGACACTCAGGACAAGGTTTTAATATGTCTGAGCAGGCCTGGCCCGGACCGTCCTCGAGCTCACAAACCCCCTGACAGAGCGTTAGATGCGCAACATTCTAAAACATTTAAAGAACTACGACAACTAAATACAAATACATGACAGGGCTGGATGGGCAAAGCAGTTATTTCCAATGTACTGAATCACTAGAAAAGCTTTGCTGTACATCGTCCTTCAAGCTGAACTGAAACACGGCTTCAGTTCAGCTCCGTAACTATTGCACTGAGAACGGAGAATGTACCTGGATGAGGAAACTATTTGCAAACTGAAAGCTGAAGTTAATGCATGATGTTATAGAACAAGTGCAGGACGTCAGTGTCTGTCTGAACAGTTTCAGCTTAACAGTATTTTCTGATAGGTCCCATAATACACAGCTTGCTCATTGTGGAAAGCAAATCACATTTACTAAAGTACTTTCGACTAGTTCAAAAGAAAATGGTGATTGCCAGTGGGGCATAAAGTGTTTCACTCTTACTAGTTTGAGAACTCTGATTTGGCCGTCATTTTCCTTTTGTTTGTCTTCTTGTGGACGTTCATCATGTAGCCCGGGCCTATAATCACATTCCTGATTATTAATATCTGTGTGTCACCGAGGTTACGGCCAAAACTCCTCTGAGATCCCACCGACATCGTACTACTACGCTGCAAAACCTTGCCCCAGCTGCGAGCCGGTATATACTGAAGTTAGCCACCTAGAGGTATTTTTACTTAAATAAATAATTAGACTTTTTTTTTTTTACTACTGATGGCTTGTCACATTTAATTATTTCAGTCAGCCAACTCACAAGGAATGGTATAAATGTAGAATATATATATATATATATATATATACAGTGTGGATATTTTGCATCTAGGCTGTGAACATGTCACTCCCCATGAAGTCCAACACAGCAGGGAGGGATGAAAACAACTCTGGTAACCATAGAGCAAGTTAATAATGGTTGTTTTGCATCCTACAGTATGTTGTGAGTGCAGTTTGTGTGGGCAACCATCACATTTGTAGCAAACTTGAATATGCTGTTATTTTGATTATTACAACGATAACCATCTCCCACTTATTACATCGTTATTGTACCCATACGTACATTACATAAACCACCCCTCTGGTGCTATATTAAACAAAGGCCTTTCAAAGTTGGAATGAGATTTATAATGGGTCTTGGGCCTTTGGCTAGTGGGTCCCAACAGAGAATACTTGTGTGTTTTAATAAGGCTGGTTCCCAGGATGCAAGCTAAATGTCCCATTTGGGTTTCTGCTATGAAGGGCTAAAAAAGCCTGAATTAGATTTTGACAAATAGTTATGACTCACTCTCCTTAACTCTCCATAACTGCTGTTGTCAGAGCATTCTTTACAGTACCGTCTGGTTGTGGTGATTTATTGGTGTTCAGCACCATCAAGTCAGCCTGGCTATCCTTCAACTGTTTCTCCTGCAATGCAGGTGAAACAAAAGAGAAAAATAATATCTCAAATAAACTGCGAGTTTTTCAGGTCGTCAAGCTTTTGATTTATATTTTTACATTACATTACAGGTACACCCATAAGAGCTAGGCACAACAATGGACTTTATCTATGTTTTTTTATATAAATATACACACATAATATATGAAGATTCAGACTAAATGATCGATTAGTATTATCAAATGCTGGGACCTCATATTTCTTATTTTAAGCATGTTCTGGTTAAGACTAAAGGAAAAACATGCAGCACTAACACTTGATGTCAGGATCTTGATTTTCCGTTGTTTTGGAATGTTGCCTTCCCCTTCTGTCATGTCTTGTTTTACTTCCTGACCTTGTGTTTTCCACTCCTCCTGTGATTGTTGATGTGATCCTCCTATGTCCATTCACCCTGCACTTGTGTTTTTGCCTTTCTCCCCCAGCTGTGTCTCGTCCCCTCATTTAGTGTCTGTGTGTATATATCCTGGTCTGTCTCATTGTACCTTGTCGGTTTGTCTTCAATGTTACGCCCTCGTGCTACCTCGTGCCATCCTGGTTTGTGTTTTCAGTTTACTTGTTACCTTTTGTATTTTTATAGCCTGCCCCCTGCTGTCGTTTTTCCTTTGTACTTTTTGTGTTTTCAGCTTTGTATTATTAAAGCTTGTTTTTTGTTAAACCCTCGTCTGGTGTACTGCATTTGGGTCATCACCTTTTCCATGGCGTAACACTTGATGGGATACTTCATTTAAGAGACTTTCAGTTTTTGCAAGTTCAGTTTGAGAAATCACAACCCAGGGGCGTCAACAGATACAGCTTCTGTTAGAGTCCCACTATGTACTGTATGCTCCTTTGTGCTGCTGTACTTCTGATGCTGCCCCTAGAAAATAAAATAGGAGAAAAAAAATCCAGTTTTCGGTCGGTTGCCGTTCTCGGCCGTGAGCAACAAATACAGTAACTGTGGCACTAATGCAGGACAGATGCACAGTTACTGTAGCGAAACAACATCCTACCAACACTGAGTTGAAATTAACTCTCAGTGGAGCAGATTATTGTCACTTCACATCTGCCTCATGCACATTCAACAAAGAAACGTTGCACTTCTAAAGCTGCTGACAGATCTGCTTCAGCACATAACCTCTGCAGCACACTGGCCATGCATTGCTCCACAATAGCAGAAACAGAAATGCAAAATATGACAATAAAAATGTAACTCTTCTGGATTAAACTAAGAACTTCTTCTGTAAATCCTCATGTGATCTTTTACTGTTTTTACAATATTGTTTGTTCCTCTCATTACTTGTCTGATTCAAGTGTTTCTGTGATTGTTAAACATTATGTAAACATGTATAAACTCCTTCTTTACCAGCACACCAAATTACAGTCTGATTTCAATGCTGCACAGGCTACACACTTGTTATTCATGCTGTTAGCGCAGATAATTCAAAACATCTAAGGTGTTTTTCTGATGAATCAGAACCAGAAAGTCAAAGTTGAGCAGCGGTGTGAACCTTCACTTTGATCTTTATTACACATATTTACAAAGGAAACATTTGATAGAGAAAAATAATATTTACACACACACTTGTTTGTGCTATGTGATAGCAGGGGCAGATACCAAGAGAGTCAAGTGTATTTGTGTGTGTGAGTTAAACAGTTTCAAGTGAAAAACTAGAAAACGCGATAACCATCATACTCTCTGCTGTGTGTAGTTGTACTCTGCCTACATAATTAATTGTCCACAGTTCAAATGTCACATTTAAACACTGGATTTACCAGTGTATCTGAGTTGGATACCAAATGCAGCCATGTTGCCAGGTTCATTGATGTGAAGCCTTTAAGGTCCCTAAGGCGAAAATATATGAACTCAATTTTACTGAGAGGCGTTCAGGATCAAGGAATCTGTCAAGAAATTTTAAAGTTTACCATATTTTATCATATTCATAGGCTGGTTTAGATGCTGTAATAGGTTACTTTAGTTTGTTCGTATGTCAAAGAGTTTTATTTTAATTGAAATGGCAAAAGAATAGCATAGCTAGGAGGAATATATTTGAAGAGGAAATTATTCAGGACTTTGAGTTTTTGTTGCCAGAGCACCAGCGGTGATATTTAAACTTCTTCACTATGACAGACACGAGGAAAGATGTAGAAAAAATCACACTTTTTAAAGTGCAAATAAAAGTAAGTGTGGGCAGTCTCATATATACAAACTGTCGCTATAAAAGGAACGCAGATCAATCATTCAAGCATGAAGAAACATCCAAACTAATGAATCTGAATTCCAAAATGTGAAGTAATTTCACATTATAACAGTTTGTTTTACTTTGAAATTTAAAATCCAATCCTTAGATTTAACGGTATTTCATCAATCTGTGATGTTTCTCAGTTATTTTGTGATTCAGTCTGACTGTTAAATTTTGTACAAATTTCCCCCCAGACTAGTTTTTGTACTTCAGACAGGCTCTTCTCTTACATCCCAGCAGGCCTTTAGGCAATGTCTATAAATTCACATGGATTTTTCTCAGCTTTTGTAGCTGAAGAGCACAATACCAATGGTTACGTTGGTGTCTAGTGTTCTTCTGTACATACGAGTTTACTGAACATGTTAAATATGATGGAACACCGTTGCATTGTAGACACAGTAACCTTATCACAATAGGATCAGAGCTAAACGTTACTACAATCATATCCTTCATGTGTGTTTATGTCATGGTAGAAGAATTGGAAGAACGAGAAAATGGAGATCATGTATTTGTTGTCAGTTATTAATAATCATATTATCTATTTGACTCACGCGTAACCTACACATGAGATTAACCCTTGGAGAGTGATGATGTCATACAGATTATGTAATATCTGGGTTGCAGCAGGCAAGAGGTTTACTTTCATCTGCCTCTGTTTAACAAAGGCTGTGGCTTTGTTATAAAGTGTGCGGTGTGGCTGTAGCATGTTCCATCCTGGAACAACAGTGTTTTTAGAGACTTCATAAAGCTTATAAATCCGTGTTGCCTTTAGTCGTTAGCTGAAGAGGTTTGAGCTAACTATGCATCCAATGATGCATTGCGGGAAGTCTTTTGACAAATGTTGCTGATGCCATGACGCACTTATTAATACTAATATTGTAAGCCTTTCTCTCAGGACGTAGTGAGCAATCCATGAATATATAGTTGTTATCTTGCAGGTACATTAGTTTCAAATAGGTGAAATCCTTTAAGTGCAGAACAATAGCTTCAAATAAGCCAAACCAATGTAGTGCTACATACACTATTATTATTATTTATTTTTTCATTGACCAAGATGCTGTTGAAACAGATGAGTTTTCAGTCTGCGACAGAAGGTGTGAAGAAGTCTTCTGACCTGACATCAATTATTGATATTTTGTTTGAGGGGTATCTGGGTCCCACTCCCAGTGAAGGGAGCAGCGAGCCGATTGGCCGATGCAGAGCGAAGTGAGCGAGCTGGGGTGTATGGATCGACCATGGCCTGGATGTAGGAAGGGGCTGATCCATTCACAGCACAGTAGGCCAGCAACAGAATCTTGAAGCAGGTTGGCTACCAGTGTTCGGCCACTGGTAGCCAGTGAAGGGAGCAGAGAAGTGATGCATTGTGGGAGAACTTGGGTTAAAAACCAGTCAGGCTGCTGCATTCTGGATGAGCTGTAGAGGTTGGATGGCACATGTAAGCAAACAAATAGCTTTTGATTTGTGTTGGTTAGAATGTTTTTGTTTTTTTCCCATGGTTACCAAGACTTGGGAGAATTTTATTTTCTGAAGCCCAAATTCTGGTTTTTATTGTTCTCTGTATGGTTTGAATACATTTCTGAGGGATCCCATTTTGTTTTTCATTTTGTCTTAGTGGTCAGATATTTATACATTCATGTGACATCCCTGCAGCATACTGAAAGCCGAGCTTGTCCTGAAAAAGAAAGATGACTATTACTCTATTGTGCAGCTCAGGGTTGAGGTTATACAAGCGTGTTTACAAAAGGAGACAAGGCAAAAAACAACAATCTGAAAAAATGGCTTTGACCTCAGAGGCTTAAAATAAGTAACAATACAAATCTGTGCAAAATCATAACTGTATTCACTTCAATCATCTCCCTCTTTGATGTTTGATTGGTTATTTATTGGACAAATCTGAACTCACGTACACTCATACGTGTAGTCTGCAGCTGCCCTTGGGGACAGAGAGAAGGTCAAAGATGTTGATGTTGATGACTGTCAATGTGGCCGATGAATATGGACACATAGCTGATGTTTTCACGGGAAAACACAAGGTCATTGACCTTGGCTTATCCCAAGACAGAGGGGTAGTGGAATACATTTTCGGGAGGATAAGAAAGAAGACGGTGACAGAAAAGTGGACATCATCGCCTGGTTGCACACTACATAGTATGTACTCTAAACGACTAAAAAGAAGCAGCTGGATAAAAGCCAACAATGCCACACCAATGTCAAACGGGAGTCCACATCCTGCACATGCACATGCACATTCTCTTTTCAAGCTATGACATCTATTGCGGCACACACTCTTTAATTCTCCTGCTTATACATATAAAACCTTGACAACATCACTAAAGCAGTTTCTAGATATGCAACCGTAATCACTACAGCTTATGAGAGAGGTTTAATATCAAGTAATTACTGACTATCTATCTGCTGGGGCACAAAGACAGCTTCATATTGAAGCTACAGCACTTCAAAACCTGTTTACTGGTCAGACATGATAGGATGTATAATTATCAGACGATTTGCCCCATGGAGAGGAAACGTCTCACCAAGCCAAATCAATGATAACGGATTATGAGCTACATGATGAAACACAGTGTTTAAACTGCACTGGTTTTACACATCAGAATTTGTTTTCTTATCACGGGGATTACCAAATAGCATTTTTCATCAAGCGCTCTATAGCTCTGCAGGGAACTGTGGAAAGTGTGCGAAAATTACCTGAGGTATGTCAGTGTTGTATTAGATGCTGTGGGAGATTAGGCTGTAAATTTGAAAAAACAACAACAGCCAAAATGTCCTCCAGGGGTGAGTTTTACCACTTTTCTACTTGGACACTTCAATGATATATTGGACAGACTTGGGAGGTAACCAGTATGAAACAACCCGGTGTAAATGCAACTTTAGAAACTAGTATTACATTAAAATAGCTAAAACTACCTCAATCTGCAATTTGAAACATTCTAGTCAGATTTAAGCAACAGATGCAAATGCATTTCAGTCCAGCACGGACAAATATAGTAAAGGTTTGTATCTGAAAATGCATATATGTAGATAAGAGGCATCTGAACAGGTGAATAATATAGTTTAGTTCTGTATGAGACAGTCAGATCTGGAAGGAGTAGTTTGAAGATCAATTATTTTGCGACACGATCCCAATGCTGCATTTCTCCCAGCGTTGTTGTGTCTTCAGCAATGTGTTGCTATAAAAGGCATTTCAACTCATTTGCAGAGCAATTTGCTGTCTTTCTTCCCTGACACAAAGAACTAAAGTGCTTAAATACAATATGACACTGCACGATGTTTGTGTGTGTGTGTGCGCAAAACGTTTGGTAGAATGAAAAGGACATTGCATTTAAATATTACATGAATATGTGTATATGTGCATCAATGCAAGCATTATGGTATTATATGCATGTAAACAGTAATAAGATAGAAACATGTTTTTGTGTGTTTTGGAAAGAAAACAGATGCATATGTTTGCATGTTTGACGACAGAAGTATAGTGATTGGATATGAATATGGTTTTTGGTGCTTGTTTGTTGGCCTGCTAACGTCTCTGTGTATTCAAGAAGGTGCTGACACTGGGTATTAATGTGTGTACATGCTTAAGATACTGTCACTAGATGTTGACACATATTGTAATTAAGCAAACAGCGTGATTGCTCGAGGTTAAGAGAAAGAAAGGAGAAAGAAGCGAGTCGGAGAGAACTATTAATTCTTCACAGCAGAGAGAAAGAAAGAAAGAGGTGGGCTGGATACAAAAAGGGGAAGAGAAAGGAAAGTAAGCTGCAAGGATATTAGTGATGGTGTTTGTTGTTAGTTGAGGCTATTTATCTGACTGAAGCCAAATGTAATCAGTGCTTCCCCTCCCCTTCCCCTTGTCTCCGTTATCAGTGTTTGATGCAATTAATTCTACCGCAGGGCCAGCTCGCCAACATGATAATCTTGTGAGCGAACACCCAGGGAAATATACCGTGACCCTGAAAGATAGACTGAGGAAAGACAGGGATGGAACAATCAGATGTGAGAAAGGTAAAGACTTGTGAAGGGAAAATGAAAATCTGCGGAGATAGGGGGGGGGGGGGGAATAAGGAGAGCTGAGAATGAGTTAAGGAAACAGAAGAGGGAGATACAGAGAGGAGAAGAGACAAGGAACTCAATGTAGATCTGATAGAATATCTTAAATTTAATCCATGAGTAACAGAACATTGTAAACATCATGAACATGCAGCCTGGAGGGTTAGAGCTGTTTGTGTGTATCACCACCGTGTCATACATCCTTATGTAACTCTAACCCTAACCCTAACCCTGTATATTTATCTCCACCAACGTTTGAGAAAAATATCTGGCATTCTTAACCAGGTAGTAGCTCATTTAGTCTGGCAGCACTTTGGTGCCTTAAAACCAAAACAACAAAGCTAAAGGAGGCTAAAAAGTTCTGTAGAGAGGCAAAGTTTGATGACGATTGAGCAACCATTCACATTACACATTGTGCGCAGTGTTTCCAAAACTGTTCTTTTTCAGTCATCAAACAAATGTGTTCAAACAACTTGTAAATTCAACCAGCCTATGAAGTTCTCTTTTATATTAGACACGGCAGGTGAAGAGAATTCGGGAATACCAAGAACATAAACCACACTACTTTATTGTCAATAATATAAACTAAGATTGATCGTGGATCATGTTTTATGTACCTTTTTTCTTCCTCTTATGTCATTGTGAGAACATTTGTTCTTCATACGTACAGGAAAATAATAACAAACACTCCTTATATTCAGATGCACATGTGACATTCATGAATAATGAATCTTATAGTGCCAGACCTACTTCTTCTCATGTGGAGAGAAAAAGCACAAGTTACCATTTACTAAGTGTAAAACTTCACTGAGGAAAGATTTGGGTTATGGCCTTGCAAGAAAAGATTTCCTGGTTCATTTACTTCAGTGTAGGCGGGCTTCAGTGCGACACATACACTTGTTTCTGTTGTATGAAGAAGTGTATGTAAGTGTTTTCTTGTGTATTATGTAAATGACTCTATGTATAGCTGCAGGGATTGTGTGTTATAGACATAACTGGTGTCTAACTAGCCCATTCAACATCCTCAGGAGAAAGCTTTAAAGGTTGACAAAACACATATTTGCTCTTAGACATACAACACAATGGATATTTTCCAGTGTGAAAATGATGACCATTGTCTTTTTTTTGTGCAACTTGATAATAATGCATGCTAAATGTACGTCAAGTAACAACCTCCACACTGTAATCTGTTCCAAAGGTATATTAAATTAGTAATGCCTGCACATGTGATGTTTCAACCCACACATCAGTCACAGCCTCATCAGTATTCCTGAACATGAGTTTTACTCCCCTTAAGCCAGACATCAGAGAACCAAGACTCTAATCTATGATGTTTGTCTGAACTTCCACTTCGCTGTGAGCTCAATATTAAAGAAGTGCTATCACTTCGGAGTGAGAACATGCCTAACAGTCCATTGAACCATACAGTCAACGTGCCTTGAAACCAAAACAACAAGCTTCCTACTCATTTATACTCATATTTAGCAACATGAGAAGAAAACTATTATTGGCTTGTCTCTTTTGCAGGTTCGTGTTACTTGATGACAGAAAAACAACTCCACATAATGCCTGCCTGCGTCATCAGCTGTGAGTTTGTAACATCACATGAAAGCAGTTTAAAAACCAAGATGGCTTCCCTGACTTTAATGACTGAAAGTCAAGACTCAGGTCTGCACACTCTTCTTATTTGCTACTTATACTTATATTCTTCTTGGTGTACCATGCATTCATTTGTAGAGCTTTGTTTTGATTTCTCTGCAATATTATAACAATTTAGCTGCTAGCCTTGCACAAATGTAATTATTAAAGCAACAATTTTAAATGCAAAATGTCCCACCAGCACTGAAAGCTGCACCTCAAAAGAAGAATGGTTTGCAGACAGCTAATGGTTGTGAGACGGCAAGTCGATGGTACAAATACGTGTCTTGAATAAAATGGCAGTTAGCTAGCTATCTAGTATGTTAGCATTTAGCTCGCCAGCTACAGCCGTTTGCCAACTGTGTAATCAGAAGGAAACACAAAGTACTTTCTGGATAACACAGACGTAGAGGGTGTCATTAAACAACAGATCCAACATTGCTGTTGGGGAAATTGTTTGTAACATTAGAGCAATTTAGTAAATTGGCAAGATGGGAACATTGTCCTCTGTGCTCATTAAGATCATATTGTGTTATGTCTTTTTCAATTATCTTCAAAGAAGCTCCACTCTACTACATATACTGTGTAATGTGTGTGTATTTGTGTGTGTACTGTAAGCTGGTAACTATTTGATTATTAACACATGAGCCTGTACTTTGGGGTTTGAGGATGAGTGTTAATGTGCTTGTCAGTCTGCAATCTGTTGTGTGCAAGTTTGTAAGCCATGTGTGTGCTTTGGTCTGTTTATCTGTACTTGTGTGTGTGTGTGTGTGTGTTTTTGCTCACTCTGGAGCTTTTATCTGCATTTGTGCATCAGAGCATGGCTATGAAGGCCTCCTCTGCGTAGACTGTGTGTACTTGTGCGAGTGTGTGTACGGTAGAAGGGTACGCTAACCTTTTCAGAGCTACATTGTCTCGGTGGGTTTCTAATTGTCCCTCGTCTTTATAAAGCACTTGACCTTCTCTGCTCTGTCTTAATGATTTGCTGCTACTGCAATGGCCTGCTCATTTAGGAAAATCAGCGAGGAGGGCGGATGAGCAGAGGAGCAGGATGGAAAGAAAGAGTAAGATGCCAATGTGCTGCTGCTCAAACAGGCAGTTAATTTAGTCACAGAAGTGGGAAGGAGACATCAAACCTGTGGCAGTATGAGCAAATATGTTTACAAACCTGTACATGAGCAGGAATCTGATTAATTTATATGCTTTTGAGAATGGATATTCCACCCACTCATTGTTTTCTTGTTGGAGACCATCAGAAAACACATTGACACGGGGAACTTGTTTCATATGTTGGTACTTGACTTTCAAAGAGTCAACTATGTGCTTGAGGGAACAGTGGAGTCGGATATTAAAGTGCCTCTTCCCTGTCAGTCCAAGTTGTGATCAAGTGTTCTTTGATGGCTTATTGGATGTGGGACACTGTGAAAGTGTCCAGGTCCATTATCACTTCTGCTTTGTATCAATGTTCTGTAAATCTGTCACATCACATTCTTCCTCAGACACCTCACCTGACATTTACTGTAAGATCTCATCCTGCGGGGGAAAACATAAAACAGGTACTCAGACTTTACCCCAGAAGAAAACCACATAACTCACAAGTGTTTATCACAAATTACCAAGCAGGGAGAGAAGTAAATCTTTGGTGGAAATCAGAACACAAATCTGAATATTACTATATATATTATAGAAAATGCAACAACATACGACACAATGCGAAGCTATAGCCACATTTGACATTATGTCATTGTTTTGTTTTCTTCAATATTGAACAATTGTGTACTTTAACGCCTCACTTAAAGAATTTACTATCTTCACATTATGTTTAAATCATAAAATGTATAACTATCAGTTTGGTTAGAGATCGCATGAGGTTTCCTTGGTGGCTTTCAGAAAAAACCTATAGGTATAGGTAAAGTAATAAAGCCTAATAAAAGGTACATGTGATGAAAGGTGCCAAATTCATAACGTTTATCGACATATATAAATGCACACTCTAGCCTGTAACATTTAGATTAGGTGGCTGGTGAATTGTGCTGCCTGTCTCTTGGTCCTGATGTATGACAGCACCACTTTGACAATATCTATAATCACCATTTGTGGGTAAGTCTATTATTCTTTTCAAATCTGAAAAGGCTTTCTTTGTGAGTGCTTAACTTTCATTTTTGCACAAAGGTTTTCAACTTCTTTTGTCAGTCAATCTGTATCATTTTTGACACACGACTATATAAAGCAGCCCCATATCATAGGAATTAAGTTCATATTGGATTCAATTGTGCACAATGTACGTGCCGTGCTAATATCCAGTGCAAATGCAGGTGGACGTGCGTACATCTGTTCGTGTCCCGTCACAGACCTGCAATTAATGTTTTCTGTTGTGTTCATGACCTTTGCCGAACCTTAACCAAGCATTTTAGTTGCCCCAATGTTAGCCATAACCTTTACACTTATCCATAATTTAACCATTTTCTGTCATCAGGTTGGTATTTCACCAACTGGTGTTGGCAGGGTTCAGGCGCTCACTTAAAACAAAAAGAGAACGATCGAGGGAAACATTAATGATCCATATTCAGTGGCTGCTCATGGGTGATAATCATAACTACTGGCACTGGCATACTTACTATTCAGCTTCTCGCAGAAGGAACAGACTTTAAGGACCTATTAAAGTATCAACTGAATATAAATCAGGGATGGTTGTTTTGATCCAAAGGACCTCATTGTAGCTTGAGTGGATATGCTTTTTGTGTCGACCCCAGTGTGGGTTTGAACCCCCTGCTCACGCTGTCCTTGCAACTCTTTTACTCACACATAATCCAGTAACCCCTCTCCCTCGCTATAAAATATTAAGACATCCAAACTGATAAACAGAATCTGTCTTTAACACCAGCAAATCCCACATAATTGCTTGCAAAAACGAGGAAATTATTACAATGCTAAGTTACAGAGGCAGGAAGAGTAATACTCTGCATATTCAAACAAAGCTCACAGGTATTGGTATTCTTATTGAAATTCAGCCTTTGACACCAGAAACAGACATGTGCCAGCTGATGAAGGATCCAAGCATCTGATGAATATGAAATGAGTAATCATTTGCAGAATATGACGGATGCTTTGATTCAAAGTGCCCTTAAACATAAGTGGAAGGTGCCCCTGCAATACGTTTAAGGTAACACAATCGCAAGGGCAGACCTAACTTTAACCCCTGAGAATAAATTGAATTGAGAGACAAGTTTACTGCGGGAAATAAGAGCACGTTGGTATTCATTATATCTGTGTGCACACAAAGGTAATGACAGTAAGTGGAAGTTAAGGCACACACACACACCTGGCCTTTGTTAGAAATGTAAAGCAGCTATTATTATGGAGTAATGATATGCACATCTGGCTAAGAACTTTAAAGCAATATCTCATAACTGCTGTTCTCAACAGCTTCAAACACCTGACCAGGTGGATTAGCAGAGCATAATTTAACAACATAGATTTTAGGAGATTTACCAGATAAAGAAGGACAATTAGATGATTTAAATCAGCTGTCATTGAGCATCCAGTCTTCTCTCAGTCGAATCAAGTGTCTTTTTTCCCCTTAAAAATCTTTCCACAGAACCTTGTATGATAATGCTGGAGCAGACAACACGTGATGAGCAGTAAAATCAGTGTAGGGCCATTTCCATATTAGAAAGAGAAAAGTGTCCCGGCAAAGCGGTGAGTGCAGAACTCACCTCATCCTGGGAGGTTTGGCAGTGATCAGAATAGCTGCTAACAGTTGAAGGCCAACATGTCAGATGATGAACAGATGGAGTATTGTACTTCCTGTCCAACCTCCAGAAGCTGAGCTAATGCTGAAACACTGTTAACAACAACGTGGAAATAACTTTGGGTTAATCGTGCCAAGATGTAAGTTGTAGCATCCAACAACTTTCAGTTCTTGGCATCGATGTTCATCTTTTCTTTTTAATACAGTCACTATAAATACCTGTGGGACTCTTTTGGCAAGGATGTGCCATAAAGCCATTAGCATAAATGTCTCGCTGACTTTTGTGTAGTCAAGGAGAGAATTAAAATTGCGATTTGTTCTGAGAGGATCTCGGCCTTTGGAGCATTTCTGCGTTACCACACAATAAGCTAATGTCCTGACTAAACTCAAGCTCGCCTCTTGTCCAGTCAACAGTCTGTCAAGGGGCCACTTAGATTGTGTGTTCAGAAGTGGACACTCTACTGCCTTTTGTGTTTAGGTTGAAATTCGAAATAAACAGCGTGAACAAAATACCACACAGTGCTTTTATTAAACAAGAGTGTTCAGACGAGTGCATGTGGCGTTGCTAAGATACAGTGTTGAGAGGTGAGACCAGCCGGTATTGGCACCTGATGCAGGTTCTAGCAGAAAAGGTCAGAGACACTCACTTTGGATTAGTATAAATTCTGACCAGTTTGGAGAATGAAATCATGAAGTGGATGGGTGGAAAGTTATGGCTTTAACTTATTGCCGCAGTTTATTGCATGACTTTCTGTTTATTATCCATTTAGGTAATATGCCAATTTGTGGTGAGGATCCTTTGACAATATAAATGACAAATTTAAAAAATACAACTAATGATTCAGTAATTTGTTCTTTGTTTTGGAAATGTTTGCCGGTGCCGATAGAATATTTCTAACCCCCAGCAATAGACCTGGTCTAGTCATTATTTCCCTCTTTTGTTTCTTTGTAAAGTTAATTATCTTCGGTTTCTGTGTTTATTTATTTTGTTTGTTTGTTTGTATTTTCAGCGATTAACATCACGTGTTGCTGTGTGGAATATGGTGTGAAAAAAAATCTAAATTGTGTAAAGGTTTTTACAGTTTTTAAAAGGGAATCACTTTGTTGATAGGAATATTAAAGCACCCCCTCCCTATGCAATCAGAGAGATCCTTATTCATGAATTAAAATTCAGGTCAGAGCTCTTTGATTTTTGGACTTATTGCTTTGGGGAATCTTTTCAAAGGCTCAATCAATAAACTAACTTGTACGTTTAGACACCTGCACTTGTTTACTTTTTTCAGATGCATAAAAACTCTCTGAAAAGCAAAACAAGCCGATCCATAATCATCATCACCAAAAACAAACACACAGGTTGGGTTCTTAATAATTCAATATATAAGCAGATCTGTAAATCATGTCTACCATATTGTTGTTATTGCAATTTATTATACATCTGCATATTGAAACAATTGTACTGTGTGTGACTACTTATGGTGTGTGTTCTGTCTCTATTTGATCAAGCACCATTCAGACATCCTGTTATTGTGTTCATATGCCCAGTTACCTTGACTACAGTGAGCCCTCCTGCCTATAGTACAGCACACCTTTACATGGGAATTTTTTTTTTTAAATAAGTAAACACACAAAGATCACAGCTGTTGCCTAATCTTTATACTCGTAATCTTTTCTTTCCTTGGGCAAAAATATATTTGGCTTCATTTTTTAGATACGCCCTATATAAGCACTAGATGTGTCACAACTCTGGCTTTGTGTTTCCTGTTTTACTTTGGTAAAGTTGACTCCCCTTGTTTCATGTCTTGTTTTACTTCATGTCCTTGTGTTTTCCCCTCCTCCTGTGATTGTTCATTTGATCCTCCTGTGTCCATTCACCCTGCCCTTGTGTTTTTGCTTTTCTTCCCCAGCTCAGTCTCGTTCCCTCGTTTAGTGTCTGTGTGTGTATATCCTGGTCTGTCTCATTGTTCCTTGTCGGTTTGTCTTCCATGTTACGCCCTCGTGCTACCTTGTGCTACCTCGTGCTACCTCGTGCTATCCTGGTTTGTGTTTTCAGTTTTACTACTTTGTTTTGTATTTGATTACATTTGATTGATTAAATAAAGCTCTCCTTTTGTTAAACCTCATCTGGCGTTCTGCATCATAACAAGATGTTCATAAAAGGTAAACTAAATTCATCTTTTTAGGTTTATCGTATAGACAATCTGGAGAATTTAATTATAATTTTGTACCTAATTTGTCATTTGGGAAATCTGTTAATATTCATTTTAATCAAACAGGGAACATGTTGTACTACTGTATTCTTATTATGATATAAATGTTATTTGGCCTCACTTTATTAATTTGCCATTTTTTAAAGAAAAGGCAGCTGTTTCTAAAATCTTGTTTGGGAGCAAAGGTTTTTAAATGCAGTTTACACGTCCGGCCGACAGCAATATTGTGGTAAATTGAAGCCACCTTTTCTCTCACCAGATGATCATCGCAGCACACACTCTGTCATTCTGCTGTCCTTGCCGAAGAATAAAGGGTTTGAAAACAAAGACAGACGGGTGAGGAGGGAGCTGCACTGATATATAGGGACCCTCCAGTGCACCCAGAGGGACCATTAGGAGCACAACAGCCTTACAGAGTGCAGCCTCACCGGCTAATAGGCTGTTTTCACACTCACATTATGGAATAATAGGTCTAGTTGGAGCAGGACATCAGCAGTATTTTTTTCCAGAAGTTGCTTGCAGCAATTCTTCTGTGCACAACAACACTGGAAACTGGCCCTTAAGCAGGATACTTATAACAGCTTTAAATTAGAGTTCACTCAATATGTTGACCTCACAGTGGGATGAATGGGTTTGGCGTCCATTAAAGAAAAGGTTGTGTGTGTTTCAAGCATCTTAAGACCCAACCTAACTATATCAAGCATTATAGCAACGTTATTTAATAATACAATCGTGCCTTTGAATCGTAAATTGACACTTCTTTCTTTGCAGTACTTACTTATCTCATTAAAGGACTCATTATTGATCATTCCCGAGTTTACATCCTTCTTAGTAATTATCGATGAAAGCTCAGACTGTGTTTCCAGCTATCGATTTAATAAAGGACCATATGAAGGTGAACCGCCATATTCTATAACACCAGTCACAACAGACAGACTATAATCGCTACATTACTGGATTGAAGCCTGCCAGTAATCTCATAATGGCACAAATCAATGCAGCTATCAGATTTGTGCTTCTTCATCACAGAGTTGCTCAAACCGGCTGCCGTGATGGATGTCACCAGCCGGTAGACGAACCGAGCAGGCGGAAACCTGATTATGGTTCTGAGTGAGTGGGTGTGTTGCAGTGATGAGGTTAAGCTTCAGTATGTGTGTGTGGTTTTGTATGTTGGTATGCACGAAGCAGTTTATTTGTGATTTTGTCAATGCATACATTAAAAACTGTGTGACTGATTCCTGCAAAAGTGTTCTTTTTGTGTGTGGCTGCTGTCAGGATGTGTGATACTAAATGTGGGTGTCTGTGTGTGTGCAACACAGTTATGTTGTTGTATGAGTGGGATAATCCACTTGTCAAAGGACCATACCAGTGTTTTTCTTTTTAATTATGTGCACTTCACATTATAGCTAAAACTTAAAATGCTTGTAAAATGTTAAAAACAATTAGCACTCTCTGCATATAGCTATTCCATTTACATAAACTACATGTTCATTATGATGAATTTCATGTATGTGTCAGGGTTTTTATTTTACAGAAGAAATGGAATTCAATAGCTTCCAAAAAAGTTAGAACAACACACACAAGTGCCTTAAACTTGCATTATCTTAATAGCCACCACGGGGCGACAGCACTGGTTGCAAAGAGAAGTCAGATTGTATAGAAGTCTATGAGACATGACACAACTTCTCACTTGATTTATCAGCTCAGTAAAACTTTGTGCAAATTAATTTATGGCCTAAATCACTAGTTTTAAGTCTTTTTCAGTACAGCATGAAGTTCATTTAGTACGTTATGGTCCCATTTGAAGTAAACTAGACGATAAAGCAGCGTATGCTTCACAGCAACCTTGTGATTGATGCTCTCTGGTTTGGGTGCTCTCTGTGTTTAGTACGGGCCACGTCAGCCACAGAGTCTAATATTACAGGATTGTTTACTGTATGAAAAACAGTAACTGCTAAAAGCGCAAGTTAATTACTGTTTTCCTTTTGTATTCTATTAATGCTAGCCAATGAGCTCATGCAATTAACTAATTAAAATTATATTTCATCATCATAAGCATTACAAATGCAGACGGAAAGATAAACGATGGATCACTATGAAATTCTCAAGCAGATGGAAATGAATGCTGCTCACATCAAACCATCAATTTACAAAAAATAATCCTGCCTTGAGCCACATCCATGTGCTGTCTGCTTCCCTCTCGCTGACTTTCTCTTCTATAATGTCTCTCTGTCTGACTCCCCCCCCATGCTGCGGTGGTCCGGTGTTTAATCTTCTGCTTTTCTTTGAAGTCTACCCAACTTTCTCCTCTGTTCCCCTTCTCACTTTTACCCCTCGATATTTCCTCCACTTGCCATCCTCTCCTCTCTTTTCTTCTCTGCCCCTTCCTCTCATCCTCCATCCTCTTTTCCCCTTTACTCTGCTCTTATCACCTCTCAGACTACCTTCTCATGCCTTCCTTTCTACTTCTCCTCTCATCTCGCCCAGCTCGCTGCTATGCTGTGTGCTCATGCATCACCGTGACCACCCTGCCTGCACCCGCTGTTAGACTATTCCTGGGAAAGCTCACCTGCAAGTGGAAAGCTCCTCTGAGAGGAAGAGTGCAGAGAGAATAATAGAAAAGACAAGTTTCACCCCCTTAATAGCAGGAAGTGACCAGATATTGTGTTTTTAGTGAAAATGTATTGTGCAGATGCATAACATCCAATGCATACATTCGAATGTATATACATTTACTTTTGTGAACTTGTGAGTAATTGTATCATACTGAGAAAAGAATCACAAAACAGTGGAGGGTAGACATGCAGGGAAAGCACAACAAAGAGATACAATATAAGAACGTTCTGCAGTCAACTTGGTTGCAACTGTAAATAAGAATATGTTCCTTGCTAGGGAGCGAGGTGCAAAGGGAAGGTTGTTGATGTCATTTTTATTTTAATAGTAAACTCTTCTTGCCATTTGGGGCTGCTGGTGTGCAGTGGAACCCGAATGCATCTTCCACCTTACATCTGAGGATGTAAATAATTTAGGCCCAGGGTGAATGTGGATGTGAGATGTTGACATTAAGAATTATGTATATATATAAATATTCTGTTCATTAGTTTCAAACAGACATTGTTCTCATTGTATTAACAATCCACATAGATGTGGGTAATTGTTTGTACATGCATTACATTCTGCTCCATAAAGAGCCTGTAGCCCAGCTGAACCACGACGTCCACGGAGTCTAACAAGCAGAGCAGCGGTGCTCCGGATGCTGAGGCAGCATCTATTCTCAGCCTCTCTAACACATGCTGCAGTCTGACTAATGCTGGATGTTGCTGTGAGCCAAACGAGCTGAGTCTAATGAATTAAAATTAGAATTGTCTGCTCACATCAACAAGATGTATAGCATGCAAAGCTTGAATATTTACCACTGCATGTAAATACATGTGCAGAAAGTAATCGCTATGACAGATTGTTGTGGAGCAACAAAGGCTCACCAAGGGCACAAAGGTCACTGGCTCCCCACGTACCCACTTCTGCAGCACTTTGCTGTTTTGACTGTTATTTGTAATATAAAAGCAGATACACTGTTCCAAGTCTTTAGTTAAAGCGGGTGAATAATGGAATACTTAAGTAATCACAGTATTAGTTAAATTAATTTATAATTACGTCAACTAACAATAGGAAAAGCAGTAAAGCCCAAAGGTTAATAAAAGATAAGCTCTCTAATGAAAGTGCGTGTTTTAAAAGGGGATTTAAAAGTTAATTCACATGTAAAGGTCAAAGTAGAAAATAAAGAAACTGCTCAATGCACAAAAACATGGCTTCGAAACTCACATGATACAGTTCTCGACGGTTATTTAATTGAAAATATCAAGATGTGTATTTAACGCGGAGCAGTATTGGCCTTCCTGTGTTAGTAATGCACATTGAAAGATGACATTTGCTCCACAGAAACTTGGCAACATGCTTGTGGGATTGAACAGATGGTGAGATGTGTTGAATATTAATATTACTAATTTACACCTGAGAAGGCATGTTTCACATGCAACAGCTGCGGTTGGAGTGTGTTCTTGTTAAGCTGTGGTGGGGACACTTCATTCTGCAAGGCACACAAGAACATCGCTCCATTCTTCAAAGAATTGTTGTCTTTTTCGCCGTTATTATTGGAGCACATATGGCCGATGACAGCGATGCACTCATCAGCATCGGAGGAGGGAGCGCGGGGGTTAAATACATCTCGAGATGATCACCGCATGTCGGTATCTTCTGACAGTTTTTCTTCCATTTTGTCTTGTTCCTCTTGTGAAGGATAAATGGACCACACCTGCAGTTTGATGCTCAACCCTGCGTTGCAGAATGACGATACATGATCCTTAAATCCTTGTGTTGAAAGCTTATAAAGATATAAATTCTAACTAGCTCCTGTCCACTCCTGAGAATTGACTTTCCCATCCTGTGTGGATGTAAAAGACATGTACTCGTCCAGCTGTCCCACAGGGATCCTGAAGGGCCCCTGGGATTACACATCCAATGTCCTCCACTTGACATCAAACAGCATGTCTCCATGAGTCATATTCCAATCATCTTCACAATTGTACAAGTACACATTCAGCTTTTGAATGCTACCTTATTTCCAGCCTTTGGAAACCATTCAGTGTACAAGAAGGGAATATTTACATTTACAGATTGCTACCAGTATGTTTTACTGCACATTCTGAGTGACAGATAGCAGGGGTTCAATGTTCCCAACACCTCTGCTGAGTAAAGGTAACGTTTGAATAAGGTGTACAACACTTGTCCAATGTCAAAGTCAAGTTAGGTCAATGAGAAATGCCTCCTAGCCAATGGAGAAATACTTGGAACTTACTGGATCAAAGGGAAGAGTAGACAACAGAGGAAGAGGGGAAAAAGAGAGGAAGAAAAGTTGCCTGAAAAAACGACCCAAAGTTTGTGAAGGAAAGAAGTAGAGCAGGGGTGTGGGGTGGGGGGAGCAGCGTGATGAAGATAGACCAGATAAGAGAGGAGGTATGCAGATGAGAGGGGGGACAGAGGAGACGAAAGGTAGGAGAGGAGAAAAGATGGCTGCACTTCAAAGAAGAGGCTGATTCAAAAGTAGACCACCTTTTCATGGAGACCGCCCACTGAGAGAAGGAATGGGAGAGACAGTGAGGGAGACATGTGGAGAAATTTAGAAAGAGGGGCAGGGGGGAGGAATAGGGGGGCGATGGGCAGGTTGAGGTAAATGGAGGTACAGAGAAACACGGAGGGGGGACCGTCAAAGCACCAGCAGAGTTAGTCTGAATCTGTATTTTTATAACAATTTCTACAACTTCTAGTCAGTTGCATCCTGTGGTGAAGACGCAGGAGCATGTCTGCACCTGAACACTGCTGCATACAAACAACAAGAATTTGTGTTTTATTATATCTCTTTTTACTTTATCACATGAGGGGTGTATTCATCATTTATCATGGACAAAAGGCCTTTTGTTTTGCACAGTAAAATGCTGTGTGCTCCTATGAAACTAGTAAAATGGTTACTCGAGGTTGCATTACAGGCAGCGTAACTGCGTACAAAATCAATCTAAAGATGCAAGTGCAGGCTAAAATATCCAAGTTCGCTGGAGGCAGAGCAATAGACACAAAGTCACATCTATACCAGTGGAAAAGGTTTTATTTTGCTAAATAAACACAAACTACAAGAACTCTCCATCAGTAACATTTGCTTTATGTTCAATCTGAAAGTACCTTAAATGACATTTTTTGTATATAAGCTACATTAAATGTGATGCTATTTTGTATGAAACTAAAATGTTACAGTGACATTAGATGTAAAGGCTTAACCCTCCATAAAAAAACAATGAAAATGTGATTTATTAATATTTATTTTAAATTCTAAAGCCAAAATCGGTAGTTCCTTGAATAGCCACTTGAGGCAGAATACAAAAGCTACTTGCTACCTCATACAAATCCAGTTTGATCATACACTATATTTAATTGATATAGTTTAATATGCAAAGAAAAAAAAGGGTGTTGATGTATGAACATTTTTATATATTTGCTACTTGCACAAAAATCTAAGGAAACTCACAATGCTGAACAATTTCCACCAGTGAAAGAAAAAAACAAACAGATACACTGCAAACATAATATTATACATATGTTAGGAATAATTCAACGGTGTAACTGACACTTTTCAGTGCTGGTGTTTTGACAGTTTGTTTGCAGGTTGATGTCGCTGCCTCGTGTGCAGCTAATGGCTAATTTCATTAAAGCAGGTTAAGCAGCTCCACTGTCCAGCACATCACATTAACAAAGCCCTGCAGTATAACTACCATCAGAAGCTACTGTGTGTGTGTGTGTGTGTGTGTGTGTGTGTGTGTGTGTGTGTGTGTGTGTGTGTGTGTGTGCTCAAAGTAGTCTTAATTGTCCAGTTCCCAGGGTACCTGTAATGCAGCCACAGTTCATTTACTGTCTCTCTCTGCCCTATTAGAGACGAGTAGAAAGGGATTTAGTCACCACCTCGAATGATAACCACACGATAAATGTTGAATCCAGAAGAAATAATCTGTTTCTCTGTTGCTTCCTGCTGTTACTTTTCTTTTCACGTTAAAAACTAAACAAAAAAGCAAGGCTACATGGGTATTTAACTGCACTTAAATTAGCAAAGGCCTTGATGTGTACATAGATAAAGAGCTGTATGAAGAGCAACATAAAGAAAGACCTTACTGTCAGTAAACCGGATGGCAGAGAGCTGTTTCCTGAAAGCTTGAAAACAACTATTAAAATATTCTTGAACTCAATCATCACACAACAGGCTTTACAAACCCTTAACATCCCTTAAAGTCCACTTAAGGCCCTGTCACATATATCTGTATGACAGAAACGTATGCTGGCATATATAAAGATTTGTCAGAGTCCAAATACGTCCAACTTTTCATCGGATCGGATCAGAAAAGTGAACATATATAGATACACATGTCTAACCTATTGATATCGCATCACTTACTTATACAAAATGTATCAGACGAATACCCAACAACTGCATAACGTATACAAAAATATGGCGTATACAAAATATCGGCAACACGCTGGTTTACGTTGATGTAAGGTAAGGTATAATTAGTATTGGTTCAAAGCTCACTCACTCACACTTTGAGCTACTCTACATTTACGCCGGCATGTTTCTGCCATATGAACTGCGTGACAGGGCCGTGTGTCTGCCGTGTTCGGCGTGTCGTCTGCGTCCTTCAAACGATCACAACTTACCCTTAATTTATATTAACATATTGCCGATACTTCGTATGCATGGGCATACATTTCTGTCATACTGATATGTGTGACAGGGCCTTTAAGCTGCTGGGGAACCTCAGTCTTGTCTTTCCCAACTTTCACTCACATAACGCGTCCATCTCTCTGATCCGTTCCTGTCGTCCCTCTTCCTCTCTTTTTTATTTCACACTCTCTTAATCTTTCTCTCCATTAGTATTATCCCTGTTAGTTATCTTCTCATCAAGCCTTTCTCTACACCTATTCCTCACATCTGTCCCCGCTCTCGCTTCGCGTGACCCTGAAACTTGTGCCTAATGAGCTCCCTCTGAGCGTGTGCGTGGGTCTGAGATTGTATCTGTTCTATAGTGTGTTGTGAAGCGGAAGCTAATGATGGGGTAATTAGTGACGATGTCTCGGCCATTATAACACAGTCTTTCAGACGACACCATCAGCTTTTCTTTTTGTCCAGCGACACAATTTATTAGGGCTCAAATATATTCTGACACCCTGGTATCATTTGGTACCCCAATACACACACTCACTCACACACACATACACACACACACACACACACACACACACACACACACACACATGTCCTATATTTTCACAAATTGTTTAACAATAAGGTTAAATTAGTTCCAAAAGTCGCTAAATCTAACAAGAAAGTCGTCAAGATAACAACATTGACAGCTCGTCGCTTCAGGGAAATTACCTGCTTTTATCTATTATTAGGTCCAATAAAATCTGAAGCTTCTAAAAACTTATTTCAATGCCATTAATGTGTTCAAGACGACAGAATAATGCATGTTCTATGGGCATGAACGGGGGGGGGGGGGGGGGGGGGGGGGGCATAACATATGACAATGCAGATAAACTATATATTGTATTCTATCCTGAGAAAGAAGACGCAGCTCTGTTTTCTCTTCATAAACCGGAAGAGTTACACAATTCCAAAGAACACACAGAAGCTCCAGCAAAGAGAATCAGAGCAGGTTGAACTAGCTGTGAAGAAAAACAGCAAACAAAAGCTTGTTTCTAAATAGACAAAAGCAGAAATGTGAGTTATGAGACTTGATATTTTTAGGATTTGATCATTTCCCTTTACATTACTGGGAGCTGAAGCACACAGTCAAATACACAACCCTCCCAAAGAAGAAGAAGAAGAAGAAGAAGAAGAAGAAGAAGAAGAAGAAGAAGAAGAGGTCAGTGTTCCCTTGGCTCTTCCACCTGACCTGTCTGATGGGAGTTGACAGGAGATCACAGTTAGCGGCAGAGAGGACGGTGGAACCTGTGCTGGGGTTCAGAGATGGAGAGCGTCTGTTAGAAGGGAGGTTTTCTCACAGGGAGGGAAATGTTCGATCCCTTCTGGGGCAGCAGATTACAGAGAATGGGAGTCGGCTGGGATGGATGGGTCAAGGTGCAGAATATGACATCCCAGATACTATTTCTCCCTTTCCTCCCCCGATGGAGTAAAGACAGAACGGGTTGACGAAGATGAAACAAGTAAAGGAGTCCGAACGCTCCCGCTCTGGCTGGAGGTCAGAGTAGATTTGTGTAAAGGAGACAGACTTTAAATGTTTCTGAAGTCGCTCTGTTCCTCCGCAGCTCATGCAGTGTTCATCTCTTTTTCTGGCACAAATGATCAAATGCATTTTCCAATGCTTGAGCAGGTTTTAAAGTTTAGCACCACTTTAGTTGTCACGAAAAACAAGAAAGAGGCTAAACATCCTATTTACAGTTTTGTCACAGACGTTGAGCTGTGGCCAAAGCATTCATTTGGCTCAATAACCCTTCAGGAAGTTTGTAGTCGGGGCAGATTTTAATGGAAGTCGTTTAAATCCAATAAACCTTACACTGATGTGTAATTAGTCTGAAACATTTCAGGCTGTAAAACCTTTCCAAGGACCCAAAGTTTCCTGAAAGTATCAAACTGGGGTTCTGCAAAGTTTAAGAGGTTGTTGTATTTAATCACATTATAAAAATACTGCGACGTGAAGATTCAGTGAAAGGACATCATCCTTCGACCGTCGCACGTTCATCCCTCGGCCGCTTGTGAAGGACAGAGCTTAAACATTAAACACATGAAATAACATATAATATAAATGTTTATTTATGGCATTAATCTCTCCTCTTTTCTCTCTTCCACCTTTGTATCTGCAGGATAGAAAAAAAGGCTGAAAGGTGACACTGAGAGTTCAGCCGTTTTTATTTGGAGGGCAGATGCAACCCTCATGTTCTTAATCAGGTCACTTGATATTATTGCCACAGCTCCGACATACACTCACATAACAGAGTTCTGCTCCGGCCAGAGCTAACTTCATTACACGCGACTGAATGAGAACCACATGACGTCCGTCACGACGAATGGGTGAGGGCTGTGCACGGACACCGTGTGTGTGTGTGTGTGTGTGTGTGTTCTGTGTGCAGGGCTGTGGTGTTTGTCGGCCCCGGGTTAAGGAAGTTCATTGGGAAATCTAAACCATTTAAAAACATTACAGGCGTATTATGTCTGGCTACTCTATACCTGTGAATCCCTCACGTTCAATTTGAGGTCAGGACCACATAATCGGTCACCGTCTGTTGATATATATATATATATATATATATATATATGTATATATATATATAAAGCACATCCAGTATATGTTATATATCATACATGTTATATTAGTTTGCACCATAGCAGTAAGGAAGGACTTCTAAATGGTGACAGTAAACCAAAACATTAAAAAATAAAGGGTCAAAACAAGTTCAAATGCTCGGCGGTCGTCAAAGTGAAATGAGTTTATGAACTCTTTATCTGGTCGGTGTGATGTTAAGAAACAGATGGGTTCAGTAAAAGTGAAAACTAGAGTTTGTTCAAAGCACAAGCAGTTTTAGCACATTGAACACCTGTCGAGGACGGAAGCACAGAGGAAGTCGTCTGCTGCACACATTGTGAAGCCCCTCGAGGTAAATCTGTGATATTTGGGCTGATTAAAGATTTGCAGCCACAGTAAAGTTACTGTACATGCAGCAGCTCACACCTTCATGCACAGGAGTGAAGGTTAAAGCCAATATGTTTCTGTATATGTTTTGTATTCTATTGTATGACTTGCATGCTGCTTTCTTGGCCTTGTCTCCATTGAGATTTTATCTTGTTGAATTTAAGCTACAAATGTTTTTTCCTCCATTTCTGATTCATCATGTCATGCACATTTCTGTTGTGAGTTCTTTATTAAAGGTCCGTTTTTACAGGTAGCTATCCAAACAGTGTCGTCTTGTGTGCACGCAGTTCCACATGCAAAAATATTTTATCATTTTTAGGTCTGGAGAAATCTGCATTTACACATTATTGTTGAGGTGGACGCACGTAATGCATACACCGTGTGCGTAAAGCGCTCTGTTTCTCTGTCTCATTATTTTCCTTGGGAATATCATGATGTTGTTTAAGGGAACGCAGTGTTGGCTGGATGATGTGGTGATGTGAGCCCTGAAGCACAGCGGAAATATAACCATCATCAATTTTATACTTACTGTTTTTTTCTTTGCTAAACAAATCCTCACATTTAGGCAGTCGGCAAACAGCTGGGAGAGGAGCCGCTTTTACCCAATTAATTAAATGTTAGTTTTGTGTTTGCTTCATTGATTCTAGATCATAGCTACTCAAAGAAAACCTTTTTTTATTTAGTTTAGTTTTTTCCTATTAAATCATTTACTGTGATTCCACTGTGCTCACATTTTGTACATGTATTCATAAAAGTCTGTTTTTAATCTTGATCTACGCACATCTTTCTTCTACCTGTCCTCTCTTTGTTCTTATCTCCCTGTGTCTCTAGTATGACTAAAACAATATCACAGAACATCATGAAAGTGTAAGAAGGACCTTATTGATTTGTATATAAAAGAGAAATTGAGATTTTTTGTTTACGTTTGTGCTAGTTCAACTGGTTGGATTGCAGATACCAAGGATGAGGTTACAGATAATACAGGGAATATACATTTTAAGTATTTGCGCAATATTATTCTGGTAAAAAACAAAACATTTTTGGATTAAAAATGTTTTAAAGGTTCTTTTTAATTCATTATCTCAAGCTAGTATCATCAATATTGGGAGTTAAAGTACTGTGTGTGTGTGTGTGTGTGTGTGTGTGTGTGTGTGTGTGTGTGTGTGTCTGTGTGTCTGTGTGTCTGTGTGTCAGAGTTAAAAATCACTGAGCTGTGAGATGTCAAGTCAGTGCTGACAGGAGTTGAAAATGTCAGAAAGACTCCAGATGCTCCATCAACACACACTCACACACACACACACACACACACACACACACACACACACACACACGCACACACACACACACACACACACACTGGGTGTCATACACAGAAGCTGTGGTGGATGGACTCAAACCGACCTCTCAAGTGTCAAGTAATCCCACCAAGTCAATCTCTCTTCCTCTTCCTGAGTCCATCTCTCTCAGAAGACGTGCAGACTTGCCTCTGGTGCTACCCGGCCCTGCAAGTGAATCAATTTAGACCCTATTAGCTGTCACACACACACACACACACACACACACACACACACACACAAAGTGGTGCCATCCTCTCTTACCCCATTGTGCCAATGAGTCAATTTCAACACAATTAACATGCAGAGTCTCTCCATGTTTCTCTCTCTCTCTCTTTCTGTCTCACACACACACACACACATACAGGTTCTAACCACCTTTGAGTTGATGTGCCAATGAATCAGTTTCATCCCAATTTACACACACACACACACACACACACACACACACACACACACACACACACACACAGGTAACTAATTGAACACCTGGTACTGCTTGGCCTGGCTAATCGGAGATTAATTGTTTCCTTGTTGTTAAGGGCCAGGGTATATTTGTTGTGTGCATGTGTATGGCGTGTGTACGTGCGCATGCAAGTGTGTGTGTGCTTGGTGCCCACTAATCCTCTCTCTATCCGGACATAACAAAGCAAGGGTGCATGACACCTTTTAGTGAGCATGGGAGTGCGTTTGTTTGCAGATGCACGTGTCCACATTGTGTGAGTGATATTAGGATCATAGCCAGAAGTCAGATTTTGCTACTCAATAAATCACACGCTATTAGCCTCCCCCGGTGCTAGGTCATACTGAAGCGCACCAGAGTGTGGTAAGTGGAAGAGCACCTGTGAGATGCCCTTGAGCAAGGTGCTCCTGTCACATCCACGTCATATCATATCAAATCTAAGCAGAGTTACTAACAGCAGAGTTGGGAAAAACATTCACGTCAGCTACCTAACTGTAAGCAGTAAAGAAAGATGAGCACTAGAATGTTTCTTACTGGTACAATTGTTCTTAAAATATGTTACATAATCAAAAATAGGTAATTTGACTTAATTGAATGTATCTAATTGTAACCATAAGGCTTCTGATGGTGGTAACCATCCTGTAATAATAATGTTGTTGTATTTTGCAGCGTCCAGGTGTGAACGTGTCAGAAGAGAGAGAGAATTGCGTAAAAACAAAATAGGATAAAAAAAAGATAAGTTGGGAAAAAATACATAAATATGATAAAATGTGAAGAAGGATTCAGGGAGACAGCAATATGTGTGAAGTGACAGAGATGACAAAGACATGGAAGTGATTATAACAAGAATACTGCATTAGGTGGTAAAATGAAGTGTAATCGGTGCTAATAACCACACACACACACACACACACACACACACACACAAACACACACACACACACACACACACACACATACACATCCTGCCATACATCAAGGTTAATGCTTTTCTAACAGAGCATAATTTGTTCCATGTACGACAGGTAACGGACTATAATGCTTTAATAAAGCAGTGCTGAACACTGAGTCTTTCACTTTAGCTACCGCTACGGCTGAATAATCATTTTTATGGGTGAAACTTAATCTACCTATAAATTGCTTTGTTACGGCCTTCAGTGCATTGACACAGAAAGGTTTGAAAATGTTTCCGTCTGGGCGTCTCTTGCTGTATTTGGATTTACTTCAGGCCTTAAACTCAACCCCCTGACCCCAACCTGCAGAAGTTATAGTTCTGTCCACGTATATGTTGCATTCACTTAAGGATATAAAAGGCATTGGTAAATGTGTTCAGTTTGATGCACAATATGTATGGGTTGCAAATTATCAATATTTCCAATATAGCTTATTTAGTTCTTAGTCCAACTTTATTATAATCACAATATCCCAGATCCCAATATTCTTTCAGTATTAATGTTAGGTACGCTCTGACACACAGAGTCACAATCTATATCTATCACAGTGGGTTAGGGTTAGGGTTAGGGTTAGGGTTAGGGTTACTGTGACTGTGACTGTGTTTCATTACATTATGTGATTATTCTGCAACATATTGTGACAAATCTCCATCTATGTTCATACTTCATACTTTGCGGCTTTCCCGTGCGAAGGTTTTGAAGGCCGAGTCAGGTCTGTTAAGGAACATTTGGCTCAGCTGATCTGATGCTTGATCGGGACCCTTTGGTGTCACTTTTTAGCACACCCTTTAACCCCTTTAACCCTTGGCGTCAAACTGTGACGCTCCACCACGGTCGCAATAAAAACATGGTTAATGTTATGAAGTCAAAGAAGTATGTTTGTTACGTAACATATTCACGCAACTTAAAATTTGCGATCCCTCAACACATGTCAGCATTCACCCATTCACACACATTGATACAGAGTCAGAGGCAACAATACAAGGTGCACATCAGCTCGTCAGTAGAAATAACCATTCACACACACACTCACACACACTCACACTCACACACTGTTGGCCATCAGGAGCAATTTGGGGTTCAGTATCTTGCCCAAGGACAGTTCGACCTGCTGACTGCAGGACTGGGGATCAACCCACCGACCCTCCGACCGACCACTGGACAACCACTCTACCTCCTGAGCCACAGCCGCACCTAACTGACGTGAAAGTCATGTGTCTGTTGGACCCATCTATCCACCTGAACCTGCATATGTGGATTTTTATACTGTCACCTTCTGAAAGCACTTGTTCTGAGATGTCTCATATTGTCCTGTACGATGGGGAAATTGGACTAGGACATTGAGACAGTATCAGAATTTATCATATTGTTCTATTTGTTGTTGTGCCGCTTGTTTTTGTTTTTTGTTATTTTTCATTCAAACCTAAGCCAGTCTTTCTCTGGGCATGTTTTTTCCTTGTTTATTACACGTGGAGAACCCTGCAGAGAAGGCTTTTTACAAGCAAATACCGCTTTGCTGTGGTTAGTGTTATTGTTACCTGCTTTACTACATTGTTCCACTAATAACAGGAAACGGCAAACTAATTTCGACAAATTGGCCCTATCATTGGATTAGAAACTGGCAACTCTCAGATACATTTTTAATGGTTGCTGGCAGACAAACTGAACATTTGGCCTGTTTTTGAATGACTGAGAGGAAAACAGGGGAAAAGTTAATTGTGTTCTGGGGAACCTCTTTAATTGTGTGTGTTTTTCTTTCTTTGCTTTATTACCTGGGCATTATTGACAGTTTTATTATTAGTGTAATCTGTGTATCTAGTATCTGAGGTTAATTACTCTTCTGTCTCAGCGACACCCCTCCCAGCGTTATGTTTTAACACTTTGCTTCATCTCAGTTCAACTCATTGTCTTCTTTCATTTCATTTTCTTCCTCAGTCTTTTCCAATCACTCCCCAGTTCTCTAACATCCCCACGTCTGTTGTCTTTGGACTTTCCTCGGTTCTTTTCCAGTCTCTCCTTTCCTTTTTCATCAATCTGGAGAATTTTCTTTGGAAAGTGTCCATGCTGGATAACATTTTTCTTTACCCCCCCCCTTTCCATCCCAGCTGCTCTCGAGTTCAACTCTTTATATTTCTTGTTGTTATTCCTTTTCACATCACTTATCTTAATCTCTGCTTCTTGACTTTAATTCTCTACCTTCCTAACCTCTTCCTGACCTGTCTGCATCGCATGGTCAGCTCTCATCTGTCCTTTCTTACCGCTCCTCTCCCTCCCTTTCATCTTATATGTCTCCTCTGGGTTAATCAACACACTGTTAAATTGAATTTCCCTAGTGCTAAAACACTTGTGCTGACTGAATACACTTTGATGTACAGTATATAACTCTCTTGTTAAAATAAATAAACCTTATATTAGCACATATATGCAACACAAATGTTGCTATGGATGTCTAATGTGCTTGTGCATTATTCTTAAACACTCATGTACGCTGTGCAAATGACTTTAACATGATGCAAATACCAAAAAAACAGCTGTGTTCAGCCACATATGATTCGATATTGATATTTCCTGAAAGATGAATGTTTCTTTGCTGAATCAAGGAGGAAGCTCTACATGCATATCCTAATGAGAGAGCCGAATGCAAAGAGGGCAGCAGGGAGGAGAGCAGGAGAAGACAAAACACAACACCACCTCCAATTTCAGATACAACACGCTCGGCCTTGGGGTCTGGGTCATGCTAAAAGTGACTGCAAATTGCAGAGGTTAATGTGCTCAGCAATTAGAGTTAAGCTGTGTGTGTGTGTGTGTGTGTGTGTGTGTGTGTGTGTGTGTGTGTATGTGTGTGTGTGTGTGTGTGTGTGTGTGTGTGTGTGTTGGAAGAATTCTGAGCAGTAATGTGAAAAATGAAAAACAGGAATCGTGTGCTGGAAAGAATTAATCTGAATCCACACACTTGGATTTTTAGAGGAACAAACTGAACTGTTGGAAGGTTGTAAGCGTTCATGTGAAACACGACATAATTGTTTCTCCTAGACTTATCATCATAAAGCATAGGTTACATGGAGAGAGTAGAATAAGGAACAATTATATTGGCAGAAACACGCTAGTAAAGAGCTAAAGTGTTATTTAATGAAATATTTCTTAATGACACATTACGTTGAGTGAAAAAACCATCCAAACCTGTATGGTTCGATTCTGCCTCTTCAAACTCCAAAGCTTAGCAACAAGGTTTCCTTTCAACATCAAAAGCAGTGATTGTATGTATTTAAAAGGTAAACTCAGAAAGCAGACAAGCTTAAAGTGGAAGTCATGAAAGGGGTTTTATACAAACATTCAAGCGTTACACAACTGTTCTCTTTAAAAAGAGTATTCTGAGTATCAACCAGCGAAGTGTGAAGCTCTCAACTTGAAATCACAACTGGAATAATACATTCTGCTTTCCACAGACCTCTCAAACCTTCAGCACGAGACGTTTCTATGAACGTTATTATCGTATTTATTCCTTTGAAACTAGGTTGTATGTAAACTTTTGTTGCTGCCGTTTTTTCTTGATGTATACTAGTCAGCGTTCAAGCCGAGAGGGGCTTGAGTGTGTCCAAAGTTCCCCATTGGACATGTTACAGGGTAGAGGTCAAATGTGCTTTATGTGAGTGTGTGTGTGTGTGTGTGTGTGTGTAGGGTCGATTAAAGCAGATTGAAGTTGTCTTCTATTTTACACTTTGTCTGACTCTCTAACTTATTATATTTAATATTAAGTTATGGTATTTGTGGCTCAGGACATACAGTTCGATACCTGGTCGGTCCCTGTCTTCTGCTTGTCCTTGGGCGACATACTGAACCTCACATTGCTCCCAAAGGATCGAAGTGTGCGTGTGAATGTTTATCGCTCCTGACGAGTAGGTGGCTCCTTGTACCTGTGTACGAATGTGTGTTTTAATCGGCGATTGCTGGCTTGTGTTGTAAAGTGCCTTAAGTGGTCGCTAAGACTAGATAAGCGCTAGATAAATGCAGTCCATTACTACTCCAGGAAGTTAGTAAAGAGAAGTTTAGATTTTTTTTGGGTCCGTTTCTAGAGGAGCGGTTCTTTTAAGTGGACCACCTCACATCGAAACAAGAAACGCTTTGCAACTATCTACAGCAATATGTGCAGAGGAATCCTCCAGATGTGTCAGTGATCCACTTCTTTAGTGACGGACCACGTACTCGTTTTCTTCAGTGTGTTGAGTAATAGAATCTTTCAGGTACATGACATGTCTTTAAGGCCAGCCGTGGCACGGCAGCACCCGATGGCGAAGGAGTGGGGCTGTTACAAAGACAGATCTGTTGTGTATCAGCGCTGTGACCTACCACATGAATGGACTCTCTCTCAAGCTCTGCTGAAGATGATCCTCTGACGATACACAAAGGCAGAGTGCAGTGGGGAGAGGCGAAGTCATCAGGAAGGATGTGTGCCACAAGGAATGATGTAAACAAAGTGCTACAGTATCCACATCTTTACTGTACTTTCCTCCTGAGAGATCCAGGGCACGCTGGTTCCTACCGCTGCAGGTACAACTGTAGATGCCACTATGGAAGTGCCTTGAGATACAGTTACTCTAACGGCAGCTAGATGCTGACTTCATTAAAGCTAAGCCTGTGCTGAAGTTAATAAATTACTTCTCAAATCATTTCTCTTCTCCTGGAAAATTGGTGTTTAATTTCATGATTTTGAAGCTCACTGTACCTTAATGTTCTCCTTTAGTGCCCAATAGACCTTAATGTGCATGTGACCATCAGTACATTAAGAGACTCACAAGACCACACTGTTGTCTTATTTCTGAGAATCAGAGCACAGCTTAGTGGCTGTGTTTGAGTATTTATTTTCCAGAAGTCCTTAGAATGACCTATGTCTCTGCTCTCCCCCTTCTTACTTCTCAGCACGTCGGCACTGTTTCTGTTGGACTCCCACCTCACTATAATTTCTCCTCCTTTTCTTTTTCCATCCCTCCTCAGCTCACTCTGTCATTTTGTTTTCACTGGACTGCTTCCCGGTGGGACAACATTTTCATGGTTCTCCTGACAGGACAAAGCCCCACAGCTGACTTCCATTAGGGAAAACTGGAAACCAAGACAATCCCATATTGTCAGGTAGAGTGCCACAGAGCGGCTAGAGCCCTTCGTCTCAGAGTAAAGTGCAGCTGAAGTCGACAAAATCCCCAAAGGCCTTAAAAACTGAAAATTCCTCCGGCCAGCATCTGTCCTGTCAACGCTTTTTCATTTACTGAAGCTTATATATGAAAAGCATTTTTTTTGTCAACTGAGTATAATTCATATTATGGGAATTCCACTATAGTTAGACTCACATAGTTAGAGGCCAAATATAACCGCAAGCCAAGTGTGTCACTGACATCTGTCATTTTCATCATTTTTAAATGTGAAATACGATCACAGCCAGGACAGTGGACATTTAGCAAAACATTTTTTAATGCATTTTAAACATTTTTTTATTAATACACCAGACATTTTGACAGAGCTGACCTGGCAACATAATCATTTAAAGTGAGTAATTCATAAATCAACGCACGCAGACAAATGTTCAAAACTACTTTTTTTTGCTTTTGAAATTGACTAATTGAGAGAAGTTGTTTGGAGAAGTCAGACAGAGACCAACGATTGTCCCAAACCAGACGTGTGATACTTTGCAAAGCTGCATCTCTGCAGGACAACAACAGTTTAATAAACAATGAACACAACTCATTTTACCATGGCAATCTAATTAGTGGACTATATATGATGAAACTAATACCATAGTGACAGTAAGTATAGTTTAGGTGACATTGTTAAACTTGCATTTAACATTTTTATAAACATTACTAAAATAATGTGATGTAGATGTCTGAAAACTCAACATGCCCTGCATCATGTTGTATACTAGAGGTACACTAACATAGATATGTTATAGATCATACATGTAAATGTCTAAATGTCCTTCTTCCTACAATATATTTGTAAAACATTCTGCACCAATGCTCCAAAGTCCCACATTTGAAAACAGATTGTAATTCAAGATTGATTTGTAAGTAAATTCTCCCCCTAAAATATCCCAAACTATTTGTAAAGCGAGGCTGTGAGGGGCACCGCTGAGGTCAGAGCAGGTTGATTAAGATGGAGTAGAGTCCCCTATGCTGAGTGACCGTACACGTCGAGTTCTCACTTTCCTGCTGCTGCTGTGCATTACCGTGCACGTGTTGGAGCTAGGGTTTCACTTTACCATTGGGTTCAGGAAGCCGAGAAAGCAGGGGGGAAACTGTCTGAGACTGTCAAGACCGGCTTATAAAAAGATCCCAAGAGAGACGGAGGGAGTGATTGAGCGAGGAGGGAAAGAGAAAAAAGAGGGAGGGAGGACAGAGGGACAGGGAGAAGGAGGTGAAGGGAACGAGAGGAGGAGGACAATGAGGCTTTTGATGAGGCCTTTCTGGGGAGCATATGTGGGTCACTGCAAGAATAAACAGACTTTCACTACTTAAATTGATGATTTACACACACACAGCCACACACACACAGAGCCACGTTGTGTTGTTTATGTTCCCCATTTACTCACAGGCTTTCACATATCACTCTTATACAGGCAGCAGCACACACACACACACACGCACACACACACACACACACACACATAAAGAGCCACGTTGTCTTGTATTCATTGTTTATGCCTCTCCATTTCACTCATTTATGGATGTGGCCTCTTTGTGCCCTCTCTTTAAATCAGTTGGCTTACTCATACACATAAAATTTGACCACGTTTCTCTATTTCACACACACACACACACACACACACACACACACACACACACACACACACACACACACACACACACACACACACACGCACACACACACTGTCTTGCCCTCTGGCTCACTGTCTTATTCACTGGCAGTGCTACACAGAAGTATCAGTTGCATTCTTTAAAACAGAAGCTTCAAATCTGTTTTAGTGAGATGAAAAGATGCATACCAGAAGGGCACCGCTCTTGTGTTCCAGTCAACAGGGAGATGATACTTCAATCTTGTCATACCACTGAAGTATCCTTAAGCAAAACATTCAATTCCCTGCAGCCTCGTGACTGCTCCTCTACACAGCTGACCTACACCAGACCTGCAGGCAGCAGCATCTGATCAACTGACAACATAAATCCCCAACTGAAGAACGAGCTCCACTGTGGTACTTCTTTCTCAAAAACTCAATCTAAATGCTAAAATTGGTTTCATCTTATAATAATGATTCACACGCCATGCTGTAATTGTCAAGAGATCGGTCATTGTATAGTCAGATTATTAGAAGATTAATATTGTAAAGGGTCCTGAGGCAATTACAGATTCTATTCAGAGGCTGTTGCTCCGCTATTACTTGATCATTCACATTCATGTTCCCTCTAGTGGAGCTGTATTGTTTTATGGTTTTCATTATTTCTGCGTTTCTTCAAGTTGGTAATGTACAATCTTATTTGTTTTCTAGGTCAAATTCACGTAATCTGTCAGTGTTTGATTTCATTGTTGTTTCATCCCTTCTCTTTGGTAATGCTTGGCCTTCGGGAGGGTAGTGCTGTGAGAGCACCGTTAAAATCACCAACAGTCTCCGTACTTTGTATTTATTTTCACACCGTGAGCAATACAATCAACAAGGCAGCAGAGGTCCATTCATTCCTGTGTAACTGGGCAAACTGGGAAAGTCTCTCGATGTCTGGACCCTAAACACATCAAGATTAAAGTCAGCCAAGAAAAGTTGGCAACTGTTGAACTCTTCACAGCCAAACTGGTTTTCCCACTGAGTGATTTAACTTTGTGAACAACAGTTCTTTCTGCAGATTACAGACATGAACAGCTACGAAGCTATCGACAAGACTTTCATTTTAAAGACTACATTCCAAAAGTGATACTTAGAGAACAGTGGCTTTAATTTCTGGGGTTCTAATGCAACACTTTATTCAATAATAACGTTTTTAAAAATGTTATTATTTCTTTAATAATTGTATTTATTAATTACAAAATACAAAAAAAACACAAAAATATTACAAGAAATGTATTTGTACTTCCTTTACTTTGTGTCATTCCTACTGGCAGGAATAATTGGGTATATAATAGTTATTTATAGTAAAGGCCAGTAGTTATTTATGGCCTTTTTATCAATAAATATTATAATATCTCCAAATGTGAACACATAGTGTTATTCTTAGAAAAACCTGTGTAATATGTTAAGTTTGTATCCCTTTTATCTGATATTTGAAGGTAATCCTGATAACACTTGGTGCTATGTTGTGTTTTCCAGTCCATACCTACCAGCTATACCCATCTTCAGGCATCTTTTCCAACAACAAACTTCAGGCGGAGTGTATTTTCTTCAAATTCAGTATATTCAGACCACTATTACTGGAGTAATTAATCAATGTTTTGCAAGAACAATAATAGTGTTATCTTTTGAATGAGACCAAAATCATGCATCTGGTGCAAACGGTTGAAGAGCAGCTTATAATATACTTTGTCGTTTGTAGGTATTTTCAAGTAAAGTCCCCCACCCCTTAAGAGGTTAATGCATTTGTCTTATTAAAGCAGCATGCAACTTGCTCCTAAATGTACTTTAAGTTGGTAACACTGAACAAGAGTTACTTGGTTACTAGTCTTAATTTCCAGTTAGTCATATACTAAACTAAACCAGCAGTTGTCAGTCTTTCAAATTTGAATTTGAACTTTTCTGACCCCAATCAAAGATATGTACACAGAACTCCAACAAACATTTGTAATCAGACTAAAGATAAACACGTAAGATGTCTACACATAGGGGCTTTAAAACAACGATATGGAGCGATTACTGTCAGTGGATATTTATAACATGTCTACATTTATATAGCAAGGACTGACTATCAGAGTTGATTTAGCATCATGTGTCCTTGGGGCTCTTGCTCATTTCAAACCCTCCCCATGTGCAGTTGGCACGTTGTAGCTGTTTTTAATTTTCAGTATTATTTACTGCTCGTTTCTGTGCGATTACTGCTTTCACCGTCCCTTCACCACAAGTCGTAAAATGTGTCCGGATCATCGCGATTCTTTACTGTTATTGCTACCTGATGGTCACTGGACTCGACCTGTGGCTCTGCCAAAAAAAACATTTGGAACTATTTAAGCTGAAAATGATTTAAAACTCTGAAAACGACCTCACGTCTGAGATGTTGCTAAAAAATTAAGACTCTCAGTCGTTGCCATTATGGTTCAGGGCGGTTCCTGAAACATAAAGACGTACTGTTTATTTATTTTAATCCTTCTCGACCAAAGTCTCTATTTCTCTTACTGACCTCTATCATTTCCACTTCCACCGTCTGAGCTCCATTTCTAGTTCAGTTTATTTTAGAAATGTAATAAATCTGGCAGTGTGTGAAAGCGGCTTATTGGAGGACTGCTCTTTTAACTGCTATGTCTGTTGCTCTTTTGTACTTAAATCCTCACATAAAATCCAAGACGAGCTTCAGATGGGCAGAGGAGTGTGTTGCTGATCATTAGCTGAACCTCTGACAACATTTCTAAAACGTTACACAGCTGATGTTTTGGTTTAATTTCAGGCCACTTTAATTACACACACACACACACACACACACACACACACACACACACACACACACACACACACACGTTCTGTAACACATTTCTGAAAAGTCAGTTGAATATTTGACCAATGGCATTAATTATTCAAATAAATCTCATTAATTTGTTATTCCTGTTAAATAAGTTATTCAGATCCAGAGTCCTGTGCCCTCATTGGTTCATTTATCGACCAATTAACTGATTGATTAATTGATTATTAGCAGTAAGCGGCGTCATTGAACAGATGAAGGAAATGTAAAATGTTACAGGATAATATATTTAGCGAGTGCTCATTTAAATTCAAAGCACACAAGCCTTATTGGACACATGTTGGATTCCATATTTGGTTAAACATTTTTCAGCAAACACTTGAGGTGACATTTTCACACCTCAGGAGAAAAGTGTCGGGCGTGACGAGTCATTGCAACGCAAAGAAAAGTTTAAATGACAACCAAGAGCCGTGAGTTTACATGTGGGTTTTCACACGGGACATTTATTAGTTCACTTAGTAAAGAAAAGAAGGCGAGAGCAAATCCAGAGATGCAAAACACATGTCGTAATGTATCAACATCAGTCCTCCGCTCTTGACCCGCCGTCGTGTATCTCAGGGATCCCAGAGAGTCCAAAAACAGCTCAGCTCATCCCTTATCACTGATTGCCGATCCCAGTGGCCAAAATGGACGCACGATACCTAAAAAGGTCGACTCGGGGGTGATGCCAAGACTTTGATCTGACAGCCAAGACGGCTTTGATATGTGCTTATCAGTGAAAACAAGGTTCCTCACTCTTCATTATTTACAGACACCTTCTCCCTCTTCCCCTTCTTCTCCTCCTCTCCCTCCTTCCTGTACTCTTCCTCCCTCCATCACTTCATCCTTCCCTTCTCTCTTATCTCTCCCTGTCTCCTGGCTCTCTTGAACTCACACATTCTTTCTCCTCTCCTTGCGCTCGTAGACCTCCTTATCTCCCCATGGGCCTCTGCAGTTCTACACTGGTTTGCACACACACACACACACACACACACACACACACACACACACACACACACACTGGGATTAAATTGAAGTTGATTATCTACTCAACCTGAGAGTGAGACGATGGTCAGAGGGAGCAACTCTGTTTCTGTCTGTCTCTGCATTTGTATCTCCCTTCCTCTCTACATTCAGTCTCAATAAAACAAATGTCAGCCTCTATTTAACCCAGGCCCTCCATTCGATCTTCATTTAATTCAAAAATAATGTAATAATATGAAATTCTGCAGACCTTTATGATTGGCCCCTTGTCGCTCTATCTATTCTTTGTCATAGTGTAAGGGAAGGGATTTATTTATAATTTATGTAGTATATATTTAGCATTTCAAAGATCTTTTCATGAGACATAAAAGCTGGATGACAATCGCACTGAATTCACTTTAGCAGTCAAGGGCTTCTTTTCTCCTTAATGTCAATGGGTTTGAAGAATGGTGTAATACTCTCTGGTGGCGATGTTGTTCTTGTTTGCCATTTTATCAACTATTGTGCGATAGTTGAACAAAAAAAAGATAATAAATTCTAATTTGTGCAGAAGCGTTTTTTCTTTTTCTGCTGACCAATCAGACGAGAGCAGAGACTGAAGCATTAACAACACAAATAAAGGAAAAACCAATTGTTCTGGTTACTGACCAGCGATGGACTTGATCCTGTACAGACAGCGTCGGGGGCCAGTTGCATGTTTTGGGTGTTTGATGTGTTTTTTTGATCACCTGAACAAAGCAGGTGCAGCTGCAGCTATTGTTGTAGCACACAGAGATTGACAGGTTGAGTATATATTGGCTAGCAATAGCAGGATGCTAGCTGCTGGGGAAAAAGCCTTGCGTTGCGCCAAGCTTTTTAGTTTTCCATCGTGCTCCCTCAAGATATTCAAAGGAGTGAGGTCATGTTGTTAACGTTTGTTAAAACACGGTTTGTTGTCATCCATCATTGCGACCTGCATTTCCTTAGGAATATGACATTACACATCCATTAATCACCACATATCCAGCAGAGGAATGATCTTTTATAATGATGCTATATGCACTGTTGTAGCTTTAATGACATGTTTGCATACGAGCGAATGAATGGATCTGTCACCACTGAAACGCGCCTCTTAGATCGACTTTATACTTCCACGTAGTCGTAGAAAGTCAGCTGGTTATAGAGTCCTTTGTGTGGAAAGAAACACCACACAGATTCTCTGCTGTTTAACTGGCATGTTACACATGAGAGGTAGCCGAGTGAGGAAATAATGCATTATGCTGATAGAAGGCAGCTCGCAGTGGTTACAGTACAAAATGTTCTCTGACGACTCGTCTTACAGGAGGTTCTGACTTCCACTGGCATTAACGTCGGATCCTAAACGGCTTCAACAGCTGCTTCCTGTTCCATCTTTCTCTCTCTGTGCCCCTTTCTCTGCTGCTCTGCCTTTGTGGGTTAATGGCTTGTATTTTAGGCAGCTGCTGCTTTTGATACTTTCTTTCAAAAAAGGAAAAATGGATGACATTTATAGTCTGATGAAAACAGTTAGTTGTTAGTATTCCTCAGTGCTACCTATACATGCATAATGCTCTACAAGCTCCACTCAACATGTGTCATTCAGAAGCGCCACATGTGCCTTGAAGCCAAACAATTAGTTTTTTTGTTGCACTCTTTGTACTTTATTCAAATCCCTCTGTGAGGGAATTATTCAGGATAACAGACATTTTGCATCCAAATAAAACTAGTAACGCAAACAATGCAAACTCCATGAGATGAGCCTTCGTCCTGTACGACACGTTTAGATGTGAAACCCATAGAACCTTTAAGAAAGTCATTCATACATTCAGTGTCAGTGTGTGTGTCACATTTAGTGTGAAGGCAGCGACTGCACATTTGGAAGACGAGCAGCAACGTGACCATTTGAGACTTCGACATGGAGTTTATGTTCCCAAAATAACATTTTAGAGGTACAACCATAAACAACTTTTGCAAAAATCCAAACCTAATCCAAGGATCTGTTTACTTTGGTTGATGCAGGGTTTATGGTAGTTTCTTGAATTATTTCAACATTTTTGGTAAATGTACCATTCAAGTGGTTGTCATGAATAAAATGAAACTGTGACAACATCATTTATTTCTTTTTCCATTTTGCTCCTTTCTGCCTCAATGTGTCAAGCTCTCATTTCCCCCCCGTCCTCTCCCTTTCCACTTATCGCTGCTATATCTCTCCTCCCATTTCTTTCCATTATTTTGCTGTCATCTGCTCTGCTTTATACATTTCAATTATATTTCTTTCCTTTACCCTCCTCGCGCTGAAAGGGGAAAAACCAGCACATTGGATTTCCAAATGCTTCACGACGATCTCACACTCAACTGTACCTGTTGGTGCGTCAGCTGTTCCGCCAATGCTGCAGATCTGTGCAATGTGGTACCTGTGAGCGTCTGACTCACTATGCAACATATTAAAATGCTTCATACAATGACCACAGAGCTGCTGGGAGGTGTCTGTCAAAGTCACACAATGCAGCAATCTGAACATAGTTTAACCACCTTAAGTACAAAGTATGTTAGTTTGCACCACATCAGTCTAAAGCCGAAACAAATGATGAACTTTGTGGTTTGACTGTAACTATATCTGAACACATCATCAGTTGGTAGATTATCCTTCCCGCCCTCTCTCATAATTGTAGTTTCATTTTGATCTGTTTCCTGTTTTATTTTGTCCCCTCTCCTCTCTACCAACTTCACTTCCTGCTCTCTTTGTGTTCACCTGTCCCATCAGTCCTGCAGCCACCTCACCTGTTGTCACTCCGCTCATTAGTCCCTCCCTTTATATAGCACTCCAGCCCCTTTGTCTGTTGCCAGTTCGTCTTTGTGTTTCAGTACCAAGCCTCCCGGCATTTTCCCTGTCTCGATGTTACCGATTATTCCTTATCCCGTGTTTTGGATTACGCCTTTGTGTCTTCTCCCTGTTGGATTTGTTTGCCTTTCTTCCGTTGATCCCCCGTGTACCAAACCTGTTTCTGGCAGGTAAAGACAGGTGTATTGGATTTCCCCCTGAGTCGTGCTTTTGGGTCCTATTCTTCGGGGTTACCACCAAATATATTTGCGAAACAATGACCGAAATGTTTATTTTGGAAGTTAAAAGATTGAAAGTGCAGGCATCTCTCGGGCCTCAGTCCACCATGCCCGCCGCCGTCTTCAGGGTTTAGCTGGTTAGAAAAGAGGTCTAAACGCACAGAGGCGGAAATCCTCCCTCGGGGCGGGAAGAGATGCACAGAAAGGCAAGAGCTTTGCACCATGGAGGGCAGAGCCAAGACGTATAATTGAGTAGGAAGAAGGTCTTTATTCCTGAAGGAAATCACTGAAGTCCTGTGAGTCTATACATAAAGCATTGAAGATCTATAATCATCCTGAAAAGACGAGCAGAACATTGCAGGGGATGTGAACGCATGGTACTATTTAAAGTGAAGTAATGTTTGGAATGGCAGAGGATGTGGGAAGGAAAATTACATCAGTTTGTCATAATCTTAGAAGTGATGTAAAAGAGTTGGTCATTTTATATCGTGGTGTTTTATTCTAAAAAGTGACAAGAAAAAATAAATGGAAAAGGGAAAGTAAGACAGCGAGCGAGTGACAACCTCCGTGTAAGAAGCGTTTCTACTTCTGATGGAATTTCAAGACTTTAGCTTTCGAGGAAGACTTTTACAGGCAAGAGCTGTTTCAAAGAGTTTGTTTCTGTGGAGGATTTTAGTGTCACAATGTCATTTTATCACTTCCTCCAGGGAGGACTGCTCGTTGTCTGAAACATAATTGTATTCACAGAGATTCTGGTGTTTTCCCTGTGCAGCTACAGTCGTCTATTGCGTGCACTGAGCAACGACATTGCAGAAATAAGAACCTTACGATGGAGGGGATTCCTTCCAGAACTAAAACCTTCTCAACAACAACCTCCCAGTCCACAGCCCTCCCTACATCTTGAGTGTCTCAAGAAGAAAACCCTATTAAAGGAAACTATAGTTCACACAGCATGATGCCAATGACGCTGGACAGACAAGAAGACACGGGCTTGAAAATCACCTCATAATCTAATTTACTTGAATCAGTGTTTGTATTCCAGCTGTCAGACGCAGAACACATCTACAGAAATCAATCCCAGAAATGAGGTTAAACTGGTATTTTTAGATTGGCAACCACATCTTTGAAATCATACACTGAGGTTTAAACGTTTCATGGTGCTTTTCATCAAAAGCGTGCTCACATCACACACTTTTCTGTAAAAGAATTGAAAAGTTTGAATGTGACAGCAGCGAACATGCAGTGAATACAGCAATTTACACAATTACTTCAGTATATGGCATTTAGAAGCAACCTTTAGCCACTCATATTCTAATTATAGTGCATTAAGGGAGACGTGGCCAATAATAGCTGAGAGAAAAGCAGGTTGTGCTGTTTATAGTTCTTGAGATCTCAGTCCTCCGGCTCCTCTTCATTGCTTACGATGTGAATGTTCAGTCCCTAAATCATTGCTATGGTGTCAACAAGCTTCTAAACATCCGTCCGGAAACGTGTGTGTGTGTGTGTGTGTGTGTGTGCCATTCTGTGGCTTTGTTGAAGTTTTATGTTGCCTTCAAACGGCTCTCAGGATGTCGTATGTTCAACATGGAAAGCTGGAAACATATTATGCTTGGTGTATAAGTGCATGAAGTTGCTAAAGACAAGACTTGGTATGTGCTGTACAGCAAAAGTGATTATTAAAGAAAAGTAACAACTTGTGAACCTGAAGCCACCATTCGTCTCTATTTATCCATCTGTTTATATCTGGGACCTACTGTGTTTTTGAACATGCATGGATGGGATGAACACACACACACACACACACACACACACACACACACACACACACACACACACACACACACACACACGTGTATATAGTCACACTCACAGACCTCCACCCGGCTCCCAGAAGCAGATTTATGAAGCAATAAAAGCTCATCTCTCGGAAACAGTCACACACACAGATACACACACACACATCATAACCCCGCCAAGTGCGGAGCTTTGCATATCCTCTTCCCCCCCCTTCTACACACTAGAGACAGATGTTCCATGTGATATTACATCTGTTTCTGCAACATACACAAATCACACACACACACACACACACACATACACACACACACACTCCCAGTATTGGGAAGGACACAAACACATTTTCTCATTGGAACGAAGAGAGCGTTCTTAGTCCAAGACTGTACAACAGATCCTAACTGCTGGCTCTGTGAGAGGAGCTGGGAGAAGAGAAACGTAGAGTGAGGATGAACCATAGAGAGACAATGAAAAACAGCAAAACAGAGAGTGTGTGTGTGTGTGTGTGTGTGTGTGTGTGTGTGTGTTTGCCATTTAGGCCACTTACATGAGCAGTTCAATTACCTTTTGGAGCTGTAGCCAAAATGGATGGAGGGATAGAAGGATGACTAGTTGGCCAGCTGGTTCAAGGACTCCTTGGCTCTTTGGCTGGCAGACGGCGTGCAGGGATGGATGGCTGGCTGGATGGATGAGTGCCCTTGAGCAAGGCGCTTAATCCCCATCAGTCTCCCTGCTCTGCAGCTCCAGCTCTTGAAATTAAATGTATCATTTTGATCAAAAAATATTTTGATAATAGCACAATGTGATGTAAGTACGACTGTTCTCGCTTTAATCCTTCTATGGTATGTCTGTTGTGTCAGTTCTTATGACCTAACATGCTAATAAACTGCTCTGTGGACACAGTGTACATTATGCATGAGCTCCTCTGTTCAATAGATCTCATACTTTAACTCAGTATCCTTTTGTTCATATTGGATGATTCCGCATCTCAAAGGTTACGTCAATGTCCTTGTTGGGAGCACGGCAAAACGTGAGGGTCTGGTAAAAGCTGCTCCCTGCTATGATTCAAACAGTAGTTGTAATAATCTTTGAGAATGCACAAACAGTAAAAGCCCATGAATAGGAAACACAAGCCTCCCATATGTCGTGCTTTATCAGGGTAGCATCCTGAGGTTTGTTTGCTGCAGTTATTTGATTCTTTTTCAAAAGCTTCCTGACTGAGTGAGTAATTCTGAAACTCCAAAAATAGTCAAAGACAAAAGTTTTTGAGAAGAGAAAGTTAAGATTATATAGGCTTTTTATATCTTCTATGGTTTAAATGTGACTAAGCAATCAAGCCATCAGTCACGCCATTTTTAAATTAGCTTCCTCTTCCCCTTCCTCGGCCCACCACCTGTCACTCTTAGCATGCATGTTGCATTTGCACACTCCCATACACGCACAATGTAGAGACGCACACATTGAGTCATTGCACACAAAGACCTCCCACTCCGCCCCCCCTCGACAAGCACCCCACATTTCAACTTCAAAATGGACCTTTTTTGTGGAGCTGTCACAAAGTCATCACACCCCGGTTTAGTCAGAGAAATAGATTGAGAGAGGTGGGGGAATTGACACAGAGAGAGTGAAAGAGTGTGACAGAGAGAGATGTCACCCACGCTCCCTTCCTCTTTCTGAACAAGTCGCACAGTACCAACTGACTGACACCGCTCCCACATTCAACTTTAAGAAAGCAGACGTTAGACTTTCTGCCTTTATTCACTTGTTAAAAGGCTTTCAGGGTCTTTGTAGACTTTGGTAAAAGGCAGCAATAGAGCAGAGGTGTATGCAGCTTCCCAGCGGAGAAAGAAACAGTAATTCCAGTGTCTAGGCTTCGGCTGCTCGACTGAAGTAAAGTCGTGTCAGCGCTGAACCGTGTAAACTGAAGCGGTTTGCATTGCACAGTTTGAACGACAACCTTTTGCAGTGGATTTGACTCAAATGGGAAAAGTCAGAAATACTGTAAATTCCCTGTGCTGTATTTAAACATAATCATATGTATATGACACTTTATTGGCTACATTATTAAATGTGATTCAATCATTTGTGCCTGATGGATTTGGAGTGACTAAACGTTCAACTACTGATCTATAAATCACAGGATGTGTGACCGCCGCCCGCTTGATTGTCTGGCGCACTGGAGAGACCGGTGGATACAAATGCCAGGCCAGCTCGACAGTCGGGGCTGCTGGTGTTGTCAGCCGCATGCCTCGTACTTGTGTGTGTGGATACCAGAGTATTGTGTATATTGTTGTTTGAAATTCTGTGTTCTGTATCCTAGGTGTTGGAACTAGATTTACCTTTGGTGTCAATTGATTAGAAGTTTGCAGCGTTTTCTGTTAGGCACGTTAGGGTGCCCCGGCGCTGTTTTATGTGTTCTTTTGTTGTCAAGTTTTCACCGAGTTTGTTTTGTTAGTTTGGCTTTTATGCCTTATTTGCTCTTATGTTAAGAGCCCTCCTTTTGTTCTTTGTGGTGTCGTTAAAAGCAATTGTTTGTCAAATTGTCCACTATATTTAATAAATATATCTTATTTTGCCATCAACATCTGGTGTATGTTTTTCCCTTTGCCGAGCCGGCGTCGTAACATAAATGGGGGCTCGTCCGGGATCAATTAACAGACTCCCAAGAAAAATGTATGTTATGTATTGATAGTGGATTATTTAAAAATTCAATTGTTTTGGAAATGGCGCCGTTCGACTTAGAGTCATTTTTGGCCGATCCCTCTGTGGGAAAAATCGACACCTGTCGTAAAGATGACCTGATGAAAGTTGCGAACTACTTCAGTGTCACATATGCTAAATCGATCCTTAAGAGAGAGCTTAAAGCTCTAGTGGTGAGTGAGTTGGTTGAACGGGGGATGGTTGTGTTGCCAGTACGGCCAGAGCTTGCTGTGCTTGAGGGCACACCGAGTCAAAAGCTTGAGGGGGAACTCCAAGGTGCTGACGCAGTGGCAGAAGTTGATGGTGAGGTAGACGGGCGGATGAAAACTCCGTTCACGTTGCCCCGCTATGAGCCTCTGACTTCTACCAGTTCTGGGTCCAGAGACGGGGCTCGACTTAAAGTCCGCCTTGCCCGTCTCCAAATGGAAGTTTGAGCGCATTGCCTCAGCTTTGCAGTGGCCGCCTGAGGTATGGCCTCTTTTAGTACAGTGCAAGATTCATGGCAAAGCTCATGAATCTTTCGTTAGAGGATAGCCTGAAATATGATATGGTTAAAGCTGCTATCCTGCGCGCTTATGAATTGGTCCCTGAGGCATATAGACAAAAATTTCGCAATCACCAAAAAGCTCCATCCCAGACCTATGCTGAGTTCGCCAGGGAAAAGGGAACTTTATTTGATAAATGGAGCACCTCTTGTAAAGTGGACAACTATGGTTCTCTGCGAGAACTGTTGTTAATGGAGGAATTCAAGAAATGTGTGTCTGACCGAGTTGTTGTGTATTTAAATGAACAGAAAGTAACGTCTCTTTCCTCTGCTGCAGTACTAGCAGATGAGTATGTGTTAACTCACAAGGTTGTTTTCCCGTCAGCCTCTTCTGAGAAACCTCGTTATGGTCCGGCTCTGCAGCCTAATCTGCCTAGAGCAGTGCAGTGCAGAGTAGAAGAGAAGAAAGGGAGTGTTACTACTGCCACAAACCTGGACACATCATTGCCAACTGTCTGACCCTTAAACGTAAAGGCATCAGGTTAGTTAAAGCGTGTACAGATCGTGATAGTGATGAAAGTTTTGATGAATGCTTCAAGCCGTTCATATTCAACGGGTTCGTGTCCTTAACCGGCAAGCTTGCCGATCAGTGTCCGGTGCGCACTTTAAGAGACACAGGTGACTCGCACTCTGTGATCGTCGCCTCTGTGTTGCCATTTTCTGGTCTGTCTGCCTGTGGTTATGGTTCCATTTTACGCGGCATTGAAATGGGTTACACTCCCAGGCCGGTACACCGCGTACATGTTCAATCTAAGTTAGTCAGTGGTTTCTTCCCCGTCGCAGTTTGTCCCGCGTTACCAATTAAAGGAGTTGTATTTCTGATGGGTAACGACATTGCTGGTGGTAAAGTGACTCCGGTGCTGGAAGTGTTGGACTCACTTCAGTCAGCTGGGTCACCTGAGGTAATACAGCAACATTCTGATGTGTTCCCTATGTGTGTAGTCACCCGTGCAGAGGCGCGTATAAATGATGATGTGAGCTTGGCTGATAGTGTGCTTATGCCAGTGTTTTATGTGTTCTTTTGTTGTCAAGTTTTCATCGAGTTTTGTGAGTTTGGCTTTTATTCCTTATTTGCGCTTATGTTAAGAGCCCTCCTTTTGTTCTTTGTGGTGTCGTTAAAAGCAATTGTTTATCAAATTATCCACCATATTTAATAAATATATCTTATTTTGCCATCAACATCTGGTGTATGTTACTCCCTTTTCCCTCACCGAGCCGGTGTCGTAACAATGACTTAAAACAAAGAAAGAAACGTTGAAGAATTGGTGATAGTTCGTGGGTTGTGGGTGAATCTATAATGTGTTTGCAGTCAGTAATACCGCAGTTTCACCAGTGAGAGTTAACTGCTAACACAGCATGAAGTTTATTTGTCATCCCCTATAAATAAAGCTACGTATTGTTGTGATGCATCAAACATACAATACAGGAACAACATGTTAAATGTGGGTCAGGCTCTTTAGGTGGGGACTGCACCGTGATTCCTCCTCCTGGGTGAATGCAGCCTTTATGAGGAGGAGTAGCTGTGTTTAAGATTCAGCACATCTCTGCAGACTGTCACCCACACATGCATGTTATATATGAGCGTTCTGCTCTAAAAACCTGCTCTCAGCCCTCGCCCAGCCTCCCAGTCATCCACCATTGCATCCATCATAGATGTGGTGCTCTAAAATGAAAACATGGCTTTTGAGGTCAACCGAGCACGCACACAAACACACACACACACACACACACACACACACACAGGCACACACACACACACACACACACACACACACAGGCACATATACAAAGACACACAGTGTTGTAAATGAGCATAAAGCGGTGAAAACCTGGTTTCAACAGTCAGCAAATCACTGCGTTTAAGAGGCATGTTAATTACACCAGCGTGTGAAACTTAACAGGCAGCTTACTCTAGTTCAGAGCCTGATTTATTAAGTCAGTTGCTATTTTCCAATTAGAATACTTGGGGCACAATGCATGAATGAATGCAATATAAGTTGCAGGTAAGAGGGGAGGCTGTTTTAAATCAGCATGTGATTTCTAAGATTGTGTTATTGCACGTTGGTTTTTATTCTGCCAAATAGCGATTGGTAAAAATGGGTGAATCACTCTTCTTATTAGAGACATTTTACCAGAGGAGACTTTGTAATTAGAATTTTTACCACATGCCGCTCCACCTTTTGAATTCTGACAAATGTATTTCCCAAATGCCTGACCCACGGTGTCCCGGGAGTGAGTAGAAATGATTAACCTTGTCTTGGATGTGGAAGGCCTGTATTAATGAACAACTGAAATTGCGCTTCTTGCATCTATTACCTTTTTTTTCTTCTTAATAGGGTCCGTGCTGGAATGCTCAATATGTGAGACCCTGCACACTGATGACAGAATAGCACTTTCTGTAAGCACGCATTGGTACAAGGTATGCAAAAAAAAACACATTTAAAATCTGCCGTGGCTCAAATACTTCCTGATCTTAGCACTACAAGTCTTATTACCTAGTATATGTATTCATACATCAGAAGTTACTTAATGAAAAGGTCTTTCCAGTCATTGTAAGGACAGACTTACAGCATGTTCCTCTCCTTTGTTAAAATACATCAGCAGTCATGATTCTCTCAAGGTGAAAGCTCTCGCTGTTGAATACCACAGGCCGTTATGCATGCACTGGTTTAATAAACTAATATGAGTAATCCATTTAAATAGTCTCCTTCATTGAACTATAAAATTGTTAGTCCTCAAAAACCCACTTTCATTGTCTCAAAATGTGCTGATAGTTTCACTGAAATGTTCCCCCACTCCCTGCTGCACGGTTATTCTGCACACATGTCAGAGGAGCTGCACGTTCTGTATCTCCTCCTTCATTATTGCAGCTCGTAGTCTCGTGTTATAGATGAGTAATCTGCAACTTTAGAAGCCAGAACTCAACAGCCAGACAACCGGTGAGTCACATCCACCTATTTAATTAAGGATTTAAAAGGAAAGCCTACCTTAATCCACCCACGGAGACAGCTTGTCAGTAAAAAGTCAACTGTACTTAAAACATGGCCATGAATAAAATGATCAACTCTTTCTGCTTAAGTGTAGCCATTCTGTTAATACAGGAGTGACTTAGCCACAGTCAGCAAAACGTTACTGTTCGCTCCTGCTAAGGTAAACTTCTTGAGCTCCCTGGTTGTGTTTAACTTGTACGCTCACTCTTTACTACATCGCCCCCACGCTTGACTATTACACATTTGCATTTAACCTATGCATTCAGCCATAGAAGATGAGAGCTCTACACTGAACACCTGCCAGTCTGCCACACACTCAGCCATCTCTGTCTGCTGCCCACACACTCCCCTGTCACGTATAGACAATGAACACTAGAGCTCTACACTGGAGAGCTGGATTTTTACATTCCTATCTGTGCATTAGCCTGGGAGAAGGCCCTGGGCAAATGCATCCCCTTTTTCCACAATGCACCAGAGTAGCTTTGGGGCCTATTACTAAATCTTCTTAATCGAGACTAATACTACTGATGCCAGGTAAAGCCAATTAAAATTCCAGTAAGCAACCTTTTCCAGCCAGAGGCAGTGCGGAATGCCGATGGTTGATGGGAGACGAAGACCTGGATCAACCCAAAGAAAACCTGTGAAAGACCAAAGGTGATCATCTCAGATCATGTGTGCAATGAATCCTGATTAACAACAAAGTCCTGCAAGGAGGAATATGCCGAACATCACCCACACATTCATCTGTTGTTCCATCACTTCTCTATCCATTTCCTGTCTTGCTTTTGTTGCAGTATATGCACCACATACATAAACAAACCAAGAAAGTTAAATATCTCTTTATCTTGTACATATTTCTTCTCTTTTTGTGTACTTAGGATAGAGAACTGAACTAATCCGTACCTTACTCATCAATGATCGGTCAGAAGAGTGCTCTGAAGCTGTAACCACACCCATTAGTGATGTCACAACGTCCAGGAGTACACCTGTCCATCACCGCAGCAAGGTGAGACGGTAACACTGGACATCTGGAGGAGTTTAGTCACTTTGTAACAATATACCATCAAAGAATTTAAATGGTGACACAATGTACTCTTACTCTTCCTCTGACTTTACGCTACATGTGTGCAGATAGACTCATCACATGCACCAGTTTAGCTTGACAGTCAAAACCAGACCACATGATCCCCCCGAACATCCATCCGACCAGCTAGTCTGCCACACTAATGTCCTTTAGTTGAATTTTGAAGGTCTGTTATCAGCGAGGACACGGACAGTTAATCACATTAATTAATCTGACGGGCCTTATCAAAGACATTCTAAACACAGAATAATAGAGGGGAGGAGAGAGAGGAGGACCAGAATTGAAGAGGATAGGAGACGTGGCAGGAAGGGGAATACCAGAGAGAAGAGAAGATGACAGGTTTATAAATTCATCATCGCAGGACGAGAGGGACAGAGAGCGGGTGAGGGGGAGAGGAAATTAAAGAAAGACAAAGGAGGAGAGGAGACAGATGTTATGACAATAGATCTGAATAGGGTTACTTTGTGGTTAATCCTCTATAATTCTGCCCCATTTCACAGGCGGGGAGTTTCTGTAGGAGCTCATTATAGGCTTATGAATCCACAGGGGTCGTTTGTACAGTGCTTTCTCTGCTCTGATATATGTGTAATTTCACAACAGTTTGAATCATTCTGTACATGATAGGATTTTATAAGGTGGAAATTATTACACATTAAAGCAAAGAAGCTGCCCAGTAGGTGGACTCTCTCTCGATTAGACTTCAGTTCAACAATCAGCAAAGAAGAGAAAAGTAATGAGAATAAGGTAACGACTGACCTGCGTGTCAGAGAGTGTGTTATTATATAGGACAGAGTGTGTTATGAGGAACGCCGTCAGGAGCATCTTGACTATTCAATACGACAGACCGTTCTCACAGTGGACATTTTGACTTGTGGAACATAGGAGTCATTTATATAATTTATAGCAGATGTAATCCATCGGTCCAGAGCCCTTGTATTCTGCTTAGTGGAACATCACTATCAGTAATGTTATTACCTGATTTTCCTGGTTTGACAGGTCAAAATGTCCGCTGAGAGAAGCTGAGTATAAGCTGCACTGTGTGAGAGAGTTCTGCTGTGGGCCGTACCAGAGACTGTATGAAATATGGGCGTTGTCTTTGTGACGTCAGTGTGGGTGGCTCCGGCCGTCGCCATCTTGGCAGTGACGACATCGCCTGGAGATAAAAGTCTGCCACGTTAACATGATGGACTCAAGTGCTCGTGTTAATTAATGGGATTGTCGCTTCTTAAAAGAGACACATTCGCTGACGTACACACCTCGCTATTGTTGTAAGATAATTGATCATTTGATGTGATGAATTGCAGGTCACGGCGATCCGTCATGGAAAGAAAAAGGTGTACGACGCGGCCGCTGACCGGACTGAAGGAAGAAGCTGAGAGAGGAGAGGAGAGAGGAGAGAGAAGAGGAAGAGAGTAAAAAAGAGAGGGAGTGGAGACAAAGATTGGGAGAGGAGGTGGAGAGGAAAAGAGTAAAAGAGAAAGATGAAGAGAAAGAGAGATTGAAGGGGCAGGGTGCAGTGAATAGAGATAGATGTGATGGCCTGTGTAGATATGTGTGTGTGTGTGTGTGTGTGTGTGTGTGTGTGTGTGTGTGTGTGTGTGTGTGTGTGTGCAATCCCAGGTCTTTGAATTAATGAGAATCTCAGATGAGAGGAGAGGGTCATCATGACCTGCATGCAAATGACACCAAGCACACGCATGCACACAAGTGAAAACGCACACTCATATGTGCACACACACACACTGACAAATGCAATGGAAATTCTCCCTCTTTCTCTCTAACACACACACACACACACACACACACAGGCTCTCTCGCTGCTTGTGTTTAGTCTTTGGGCATGGAATACATCAATGCGCTGCTGTGTGAGTGGCATCAGGGCGACACAGCTGCTCTGCCTGCCGTCCTACATGACACAATATCATTCATATGTGAATGTCAGTCATATGTGAGGAACTTTATTCTGCCTCCCGTCACTCAGGAGTCAGCCTGACAAACAGCCTCCAAACACTGTTGTCTAATCGTGGAGAAACTACAAAGTTTGGAGTCAAAGTCATGGTATATAAAGTTATTGTATAATGCAAGTATGCTAACTGTGTCATGTGAAGGGCAAAAGAGCCAGAATGTAACTTGTTGACATATGACCCTGCATTCTTTGCTATAACCCTTTACATTGTCATCCTAATTGAGCCAAAACCAAGACCTCTTTTGTTATCAAGTCACAATCAAGCCTGGATGTTCTCACGATTGAAAGCTGAAGAACAGTAGACTTTGAGTACGGGGGCAGTGCTACGCGGCAATTCCTGTAATTGAGCGTGTACAAACACAGTTAACACAACCTGGTGATTCACAACAATGCAGCTTCTATGAAGCACAAGCCTGTGAGTCACAGACTTGATGAGAATGTACACGTCAGCTAATACGTAGGCGACAAACACAAGTAGCATCTACTGTAGCATCTACTGGAGCATCTACTGGAGCATCTACTGCAGCATCTACTGTAGCATCTACTGTAGCAGCTACTGTAGCATCTACCGGAGCATCTACTGTATCATCTACTGGAGCATCTACTGTCGTATCTACTGCAGCATCTAATCTAGCATCTACTGTAGCATATACTGTAGAATCTACTGTAGCATCTACTGTAGCATCTACTGTAGCGTAGCATCTACTGTAGCATCTACTGTATCATCTACTGTAGCATCTACTGTAGCATCTACTGTAGCTGCCTGATGCTTCTTTATTCTGTAAAAAGAAATGCTACAGAGACACTGGCGTGGTATCCAGAGCAACCGGCATGCGTCATTATATCCTCTGGCTCAAAAGATCACCGTGTACATGGAAGTATGGTGCAACTGAAGGACCAATCTTGTTTGCACACTGTCCCAGCATAAACATGCTCCATACAGGAAGAGAAACAATAACAAAGCTTTGGCTGGATTTAATGGTGAAGAAGCATCTGGCCATCTTTTCTCTCATGTTTTAGACCCGAACTAAATTAATTCAGTTTCAATATTTTCCACGAGCGTTTTGGAGATTTCAGATATCATGAGTGAGCTCGGGAAACATTTTCTCTTATATATATATATATATATATATATATATATATATATATATATATATATATATATATATATATATATAATGAAATTACCTGTGATTACAATCCTCCATACTGTCCCTTTTGAGCTGCTCTCCTCACTGGTGCATTTCATTATCTTCTTCAGTGCGTTTCATGTGCACCTTATCCTGCTGCACTAACACACACACACACACACACACACACACACACACACACACACACACACACACATGCCTGTGAGTTATTTCCATTCTGCTGATAATACAGCAGATTGAGCTGAATGATGATCAGTAGAACACACAACAATTTAAATGTTCCTTTCTGACACATCATCAAACACAGACATGAGCACCTGTTGCTCACGGACACACCCACTGGGTGCTGCAGCAGGACTCTAAACTACAACGTCTGTCTCTCTCTCTCTCTGTCTCTCTCTCTCTCTGTCTCTCTCTGTCTCGCTCTCTGTCTCTCTCTCTCTCAAACACAAGGTGAATAAAATAATAAAAAACTTTTTGGGGAAAGTGCTACAAATCAATTACATTTCAGTACTTTACTTCTAAAGATGTAACAGTGTTGATGGAACAGTGACATTGTTTTCTATAGTGTATTGATGCAGATTAAGTTTCTCTTGGTAGCTACTTTGTTCCCTTTGCTGAAACATAGATCACTTCTCTTAACGATCCACTGTGTCACTTTATTTTCATGCAGTTCAGAGTTCATAAAGGTGTAGAGAAATTAGTTGGAAAATGATTAAAATGGGGCAGAAGAACTACAACAAGCTACAGAACACAGAACCGGACATATAACCATGATATACAAACATTAACATAATAACACATCCAGCAGACATGAGCTCCATTATCGTCCCATTGGATTCATGCCACCTCATATTGTTTCCTTTTGGTCTCCAACAAGTCCTAAGAATAAAATGTGGCTCCTGCAAGATGATTTTCGGTCCAAAAAGCTAAAAAAAATGAGCTAAAAGAGGCTAAATGGCTTTTTTACCTGTTCACAGACACTTTGCTGAAGTCTGTTAGCAATACAAATGTTATGATTTCTCACGATTTGAAAGTCAGGTGTCAGTAAGAGTCACATACGATGGCTGGTACCAATGTTGTGACCGTCTTTAAAATGTGTCAAAACGTTCTCCCTGCTTCTTCTTACACCTCATTCAGTATCTATGGAAATAGCTCAGCTTGCTTCTATATCTGTTCATGCATTATGCATGTCCAATTTACACTGAGATAGAGAGGGAGGTAGTGGAGGAGGAGGGGGAACGGGGGGGGGGAGAAAATGCAAGAAAATGGCAATTTACTAAAGCTGCAATTTGAGTCTATATCTATATTAGCGAGGATAATCAGGATATTGAAAATCTGGCCACATCTGTGTGTCGATTTATAATGGATTCCCCGATTACACGTTTATTTACACAAGAGGAGAGACAAGAATTGCCACTCTCTACCCGGAGGCGATGCTATTTTGGCATCATCGGCAAGAGCTTTTCTGTTATTGCTTACCTCACACACTTTAGTGTGTGTTTGTATGTGTGTACTTGTGAGTAATGGCCCTCTGTCCTTGGAGCAGATGCCCTTAACAGATGTCATTCAGCCACCGACAGAGACAGTCAATAAGACAATGAATTGTAGTTTAGCAACCCTACCCGTCCATCCATTATGGCTTCACAATTAATCCAAAAAAAAAGCCCATCAAATCGCAGCACTGACTTGCACTTTTTAAACTGCAAGATGCTGAAATGTTTTCTTATGGGGGAAGAGAGAGTTTCAGTAATCTCACAGAGTATTGCTGTACTGTGCAGAATGTCAAGCAATTTAAATGTTTCTATTTTATTCAGCACATCTGAGCAGCAGAGAAGCATATCTGGATGGATTCACACAAAAGTAAATAATTATTAGCTGTTTGGCAAAATCTTGTGGTGAGAAGTCAAAGGGAAAAAAAGATACTGCAGGTGAGCACTAACAAGAAATGCTCATTTGAAATATGCCAGAGCACACTTTGGAAATAGAAAGTATCAAGGCCTTGCAATAAGTTAACCTGTCGTTGCGTTACGGTGTTTATGTATGGCTATCTCCACTGTATTCTTGATCCCACTGTGGCTGAATAAGCAATAAATCCAGCATGTTTCTGAATCACCAGAGACTTGTATCTCTGTCTTTATTAAAAACAACTGCTGCTACTATTTACTACTTATCTACCACAAGACAATGTGGAAGCTGTTGGCTGCAGCTTTCAAAAAGTGTAGCGGGGGTGTTGGAGCTGTGCCTTGAGAGGATACAACTTTAATATTAAAATGCAATACCGTAAAGACTGTGAGTGAAAGAGATATCACCAACACAAACGGCTCTTGTTGAAGCAAAGCAGCGCTGATACCTGAGAGGCCCTGCACACCCACACAGGTGTTTCCAGTTACAGAGATTAAACATCTAGCCGGGGAGTTTGCAGAGCTCCCAAAACTGCTGTTTGTAGATTTGAAAGAAAAGATGCAATAAAACTAACAGGATAGTCAAAGAGATGTCAATCAAGCAGTGTAAACGAGAGGTCTTATCTGCCAGAATAACTGGAAACACCTGCGGGGGACAGGTTTGAAATCTGGCATCTGCGGGAACATTTATGCAGTAGAAATATACTAAAAAACACAACAATACACATATACTGTATATTACTTCAAGCAACAACTGGCCTAGGTGATCTAGAACACTGGTTCCTATAAACCCCTTAAAGGTCTATATTGTAACATGTCTTTTTTCATTATAAAGCAGGTGTAGGTTTTATATAAACACTTTAAAAGTGTCAAAATGCTCAATTCATAGAGTAATGCATATTCAGAAACTGTAGCTGTCAACGAGCTGTCGGGACTTCTGCAAGGTTGTGATGTCACAATGGTACATGATGGTAGAAAGTGGCGCTACAGTCTCTGCAGAGACGCAGAGAGCACAGGTGTGGAAGACCTGGAAACACTGACCAATCAGAGCAGACCCGGCTTTTTCGGAAGGAGGGGCTTAAAGATATAGCTATAGATCGTGTGCATGTGACGTCACACTTATTTCCCAACCCGGAAGTCAGCCATGTTGGTTGGAATACACAACCAAGACTGCGGCCGTTCACGTGTGAGTTGCTGCAACGCTTCGTAATTTTCTTTGTATTTAAACGTCTAAGATTGAAAGAAAATGCCAATCGTGTGCGCAGTGTATAATTGTGGTAATAACGCTACTCGTGACCCAGAGAAACGCTTCTTTAGATTTCCTACAATCATCACAAACAACGATCCACAAAAGAGGGATAAATTACTGTCTACCGAACGCTGTCAGCTGTGGTTTAGCAACATAACTCGTGAGGATTTAACAGAAGAAAAAGCACAATTCACCCGTGTGTGTGGCGTTAGGTATGCAGATTTATTTTATTATAAGCATCTAAGCTCTTGTATGCCTTCATTTGTGCGTTGGTTGCCCACGACGTTTGTAGCACAAGGTGGTTCACAATATCCGGATATTCAATCGGCGGTAATGAATCTAAATCCTCAATATAATCCGACGGCTTTAGCGTGTACGGGTCACGGCCGCAGATTTTGACTTTTTCTCTGAATCTTGCCTTTGCAGAGGACTCCAGAGAGTCACAATACTTTGAAGAAGTCGGAGTTGTATTGCTGTTGTTGTTCGCTTTAGACGCCATTGTTGATTTGTTTTCCATCCAACATGGCGTCGCACGCATACGTCACACAGTTTTGTCACGTGTTTGCACACTACCTATAACGGAGCAGTTCAGACTGAATGTACAGCTATACTTAGACAGACAGTAAGAGAAAAATAATGTTTTGTAACCGTGTGCAACACCTTGTCAGAAGAAGCTACCTCCAGACTGGTTCGTGATTAAGAGTCTTTTAAAGACAGTAGCTCGTAGACCGCAGTAGCTCACTGGTGCAAAATTAAAATATCTGATAGCACAGTATTTCAGGTACATGTGAGAACTTTAAAACATAAATACTTTCTGAGTTAACTGAGTTAAATAAATCCTATCTCAGTCATCAGTCATCTCTGTTCTGTTTCTTCCTCCCTCTCTCTCCCCGTCTTCCTCTGCTTCGTTTTCTGATTCATTCTCATCTCAACCAACCGAGTAACAGAAAATTGGTTATTGGTTATCTATTATGGATTAGCAGAAAATTGCCTGCAGCTTTTAAAATTGCCTCGTTAACAAATGTAGATGTGACGCTCTCTCCCCAAGAGCTCGTCCTCCCTCTGCAGCACATTCCTCCTGCAGATGAACCCGTGACAGCAGCGCTGACGACACCCGTATGTCTCGGTGAGTGCATAGATATGAGTGGAGCAGATAATGCCGCTGTTCCTGCAAGCAATGAGAGTTAGAACTGTACGTAATAAGGCCTGTGTAATATGAATAATTGAACGCTGTTGATGCTAGCCAAGTCCTCCTGGCCTGCAGGCTGTATCTCGGACATGTTAGCATAGCCTCCGCGCCGTGCTTCACGTACTGTGTACGCCTTCAGATGCACCTGCGGGCAGAGTTATCAAACGCAATCTTCTGCACACACATGTAAACACACGTAACACATCAGCACACACACACACAGCCAGTTGTGAGTGTTAAAAGTAAACATCACTCTCAAGTATTATAAAGAAAATGTTTCCAGCTCAGCTAAAGCGAAGATATAACATCAGGTTGGACATTTCAGAAAGTTTGAAGCGCTTTGAAAAGAAGTGATGACGAGAAGGCAAAGTGTATGGAACAACATGGAGTTTTATTTACATACTCTCACTCAAACGCTGCATTACAGATCATTAGTTCATCTAATTAAAAACAGTTAAAAAAACATCAATTTGCATCGGCCTGTCTGCACTTTGAAAATGTCAACAGAAACTTTACTGGCCGTAACTAATAAATGACATAAAAAACTTTGATAAATGTATATTTTTAATTGCTCGCAGCCACTATGGATGAAAGGAAGTTGGCAAACTTATCTCTGATATTTTAGCAAAGCAGAAAAATAGATGAAAGCCTCAACAGCTTAGAGATAGTCTTCAGAGAAAGCAGCATTACTTAGACCTAAACATCTTCACTAAAGTTACATTACATTTGATGTCGTGTTGGTGCCGTGCCATTGTTCCCCACCAGGCTGAATAATGGAACGAAAGCTGTAAAATATTGTGTTAATAATAATATTGATCATTTTCACTGTGCGATATGATTACTTTGTACATTGGCACAATCAGATGTCACATCAGAATCATCCAACATGATCAGAATTCATTAGGAAACATTTCATCTGCAGTGTTTTCAGCCTCGCTTAATTGTCTTTTTACACACGCAGGTTGTTTTTCTGTGTTTTCGAAATAACACTGCTGATTTCATCACATCAGCTGGGCCAATTGCATCACGCTGTAGCTGCCAGGAGGGACGCTTTCAACCTCCTCTAATAAAACCAAGCCTCTGCACTTTAGTGTCCCCGTCTGTCATCCTCCTCTCTTTTCGTCTCTCTTTCTTCCTGCCTGTTGATGGCCGCCTTTGAAGGCAGAGAGATAAATACAAATATATAATAAATAAAAGAGCGACGAACGTTAGCTCCACTGTCAAATGTCCCAGTCCATCCTCTGCGTGTGTGTGAGTGTGTGTGTGTGTGTGTGTGTGTGTGTGTGTGAGAGTGTGTGTGTGTGTGTGTGTGTGTGTGTGTGTGTGTGTGTGTGTGTGTGTGTGTGTGTGTGTGTGTGTGTAAGAAAATGACTCGAGTGTTTTAAAAACAACAGATTTAAAGGCTCATAAAGCTGTAATGTAAATGTTTACTGTATATGTCAGGAATGCACACAGGCGAAGGATAAAATGATCTACAAGTATATGTATGATAAATATGTTGTGGTTTGGTAGTTCATTTACTACATACAGCTTCTGAATGGAGGTGATTATTGTTATGGATTGAACTGATGCTGCACATGATGTTCTAAACCTTAAACCTGCAACACGTCGTCTCACACCATTTAACAGACCAGTGAGTAATTTAGATTAAAACATGTTTACGGAGCTTTCCTTTGCATAATGTGGAGGCACGTAAAGGGAGAAAGAACCTGTTGAGGAATCTACTTCTTCTACCATGTAAGACGCTTGTGTCTTGTGAGCCGATGCACCTTAAAGGCCTTTTTCTCAGTAGACAGTTTGTCAAAGTCTGTCCAAAAATAAACAGATTTCTTTATCCAACAGGGAAATATATTCAATTAGTATTTGAGAGTATGACTCAGACTTTTGAGTTGGTTGCAGTAGAAGTCTAAAAGTGTGACTTACCAGGTTCGGCCTCAGTTTAAACCCGTTGCAGACCTTCAGCCTCTATTATACAACAGATTCTGTAAGTGTCAGGCACCGAGTAATAGTATGCAAAGCTCTGTGTACTGCTGTGCATTGATACTTGTCTGGATTGTACATTATAAAGTGCGATAAAGGATTATCTTTAGAGAGAGATGCAGTACTCTGTGTACTTAATGCTTCAGGCTGTTTAAGCAACATGCATTTGAACTGTCGATTCTGTGTGTGTATGTGTGTGTGTGTGTGTGTGTGTGTGTGTGTGTGTGTGTGTGTTTCCTTCAGGCGTGGAGTTATTCATTTTAATAATGTAAAGTATGCAACAGCCTTTTTTTCTACGACCACAGAGTTTGACTCTACACATGAAACAGGAAGCTAATAATAGAGTTAATTTTGTGATTTAATCTGCAATTATTTTTGATTACATGAAACAGATCTCGCAGCCGGAAGTAATTGATGAGGTGAACGAAACTGAGCTTTTGTGAGGAGGGAAAGTGACTCATGCTTTCTATCAACTGTCAAAAATTGCCATTTTTTTATTCTAAAATATAAAAATAAAAGATTTTCCAATGCACAAGCGCCCTGAGGACAGGCAGCGGTGGAAAACACTTCAACAGCCACTTTATGAACGAGATTGATCTTTTTCTTTTCCCCCATTGACAACAAGAATGAAAATATGTCAAAACAAGCGCTCTTATAAAACCTTTGCTACGCCATAACCATGACAACAAAGGTCCCCTAACCTTAACCTTCAAGTAGTCATTTCAAAAAGTATTTACAAAAGCTTGCACATCCAGACACTAACTACTCGCAGCTCCAACAGATCTATCTTTTGAAGACGGTGATTTGAAACAGTTTTTACGTCAAAATAATTGCTTCTGTGTGTTTCTAGAGGCGCTGGAGAAATGTGGTGTTTTGTTGATTCACTTGGAGAATCTGTGGGATACATTCAGGTTTGCATTAATCTGAGGAGGAACAGTGTTGCCACAGCAACTCTAATGCATTGAGATGTTTCCACAACAACCATTAATGCAAAATCTTTTTACAATTATGCAATGGAGGTGAATCAAATGTTATTTGTTCCGCTCATGTCATTTAAAAACTGCTTTACACTATCGTCTCGTCCCAGACATGTCTTTTATTGCAGCATTTTACAGAAGAGACCTTAAAACACGAGGTTTACACACGTCTGTCTTATAACCTGGCAGTGTCTGCATGGCTAGATACATATTTATATAAACCTTTAAGCCGGTCTGAGGTCTCCTTTTCACCTACTAATCTGTTTTGACAAATAACTGTATGGGTGCAATAAGCTCCCTCTCCCTCACTTCCTAACAGATTGTGTCTGACAGTCGTACGGGTCTGCCCCCTCGGCTCTCTGCTGCTCATTAACGTGACCTTTGCACACAACAACATATGCTGTAGACACTCACCATCTCATGAATGAATAGACATGTTTCCCTTACGATGAAGAGACAATAAACAGCAAACACTGATTCATTTCCATTTGCCTAGAAAGATAAACTGATGTTTTTGGTAACTGATGTGTTACAGTATAAAATACATAGATCTAAAGGTAGAGGTTGTGTGTTGAGGCTCCACATATAGTGCCTATGTTAAAGGGCCTATGTGTTGTTTTAGCCAGGATTTAAACACCATCACTAAGAGTCACCAAGGGAATAAAAACAATAAAAAAAAGGGAAATATTCTTGATTTTTATTAACTTGATCGGAACGAACACTAATGTGTGTTAAGTGTGGGTCCACGGGTTCGACTGGAGGGCCTGGTTCCCCTGCCGGAGGTGTGCTTTGCGGTTATTGTATCCGCTGTCCTGGTCCCCTGACATCCAGCTGATGACAGGTCCACGCTGGAGCTGCAGACACATTAGATGACTTCACTCTTCAGTCCGACCGTAATGAGACGTTTTATTTGATGGCATTGAGAGTCGTATGTTTTAATCTTCCTCCTGCTGCGAACTGTGTTGATAAACTTCAAACAAATCTGATGTGTTTTAAAGAGGAAGACGTATATTTCCAGAGCTCGGAGTTATTCAAATGACTGTTTGTGTTGTGCCGCAAATGTCAGTGCTTCAAATACGTGCGTTTGAACTTGCTCCCAGAGAAGTGTGTGAGTGTCTTGTGTGTGTGTGTGTGTGTGTGTGTGTGTGTGTGTGTGTGTGTGTGTGTGTGTGTGTGTGCCATTTGAAGCTGCAACACAGTTCCCTGCACTTTCAGATGTTAACGCATAGCTTGAATACAATGTCATGTCTGTGTTGGGATTATTTTCAGACACAGATTCTTAAGCATGTTTGATGCTTACAAAGCTAAACCAGCAAGTTCAACCTGTGTGTGATGATGTCATAAGGACTTATGATGCTATTTGAGAAAATAACAGAAGTAAATCCAATGAAATCATTATTTTTTAACAATAAAGCATGTTAGACGTGTCACAAACGGCTAACAGAGTATAACGACCAAACTGTCAATCATGCGTTTATACTATAAGACCTTCAGTGCAACCTTCTATAGGCAGATTGGAAACATACGTTTGGTAACATTGGAGGAGCCAGCAAGAGGAAACTAGATTTCTTTAACACGGTGTGTGTCATCTCAACACACGGGGCATTGATCTGCTGCTCCACCAGCCTCCTACCTGCTTTTCACAACATTTTGGAATCTGGCTGCAGGATTCTTCGTGCAACTTCATCCTCACAACATGTGGAAAACTTTTCTTTATGCGCTGAAGTGGTGTTAAGTGGTTACACGTACGTGAGAAGTTTTTGTAAATATATTGTACTTTTAATATTTAATCTTTTAATGTGTGGCTACACAAACTTCTCATTATTTTTACTGATACATTTAGCTGTAGAACATTTTTATATTCTCACAGGAACTTCAGCGATTGTCCGACAGTGTGTGTGTGTGTGTGTGTGTGTGTGTGTGTGTGTGTGTGTGTATGTGTGCGTGTGTGTGTGTGTGTGTGTGTGTGTGTGTGTGTGTGTGTGTGTACATAAAAAAGTTTGACTCTCAGTTTCAGTTTATGGACGTGACAGGAATCCCTCTCTCTCTCTCTCTCTCTCTCTCTCTCTCTCTCTCTCCATTTCATGATGATAAATTGATGTCTGCATACATCTCCATATCTTTATGCCGGAGACGACACCACATTTCTTCTTGTCTAATCACACACACACACACACACACACACACACACACACACACACACACACACACACGCACCCACACGCACGCTTGCACAAGGACACACACATTAACAAACACTGTTGATTACTGGCACATCAGAGCATCCTGAAGTGAAAACGCTGTGGAAGGAAGTGTGCATGTGTCTGAAGTGGAGCCATTGTGTGTGATCAGTGTGTGTAATGTGTACAAGGCTCTGAGTGTGCAAAGTGGATCCATTCTGTTTGTGCACCAGTATGTGTGTGTGTGGAGGCAAGTATGTGTGTCTCTCAGGGTCTTTGGTGTGTGATTGGTAATTGATTTTCCAATCTGTGCAGACCGCGGCTCGGTCACAGAGCTGGATACAGCACGGTTCGGCTTCCTGTTAGCATCGACCACTAATGCCGCGCTGTACAGACAGCTGGGGGAGGCAGGAACAGAAGGAGGAAGTAAAACACATTCTCCACAGTAAACATTGAGTTGTATAAAGCTTTTGTTGTGAAGGGGCTTTTAACAGCTTTCCTTTGAATGGAGTTGTGATAACTAAAGTCTGAGAAAAGAGCACAGATCAGGCGACGCTAACTTCTCCCAGCGTCCAACTATGAGTTCAATACTGATATTGATATTATGTTGAGAGTTTTCATTATATTTAAAGCCTGGGCTGAGCCACAGTATTCTACTATATATTTGTATTTGATAGTTTTATTTTCCTCAATATTAAAACATTTGAGTTTCATAAACAATTAAACATTTATAGAAGGTTATGTCAAAGCCATTGCTTATAAATATATATTGTTTTTCATGGAAATCACATTTTTGCCTTTTTTTCAGTCAGTATGGAAGTCAAAGAATCTAAATACAACATCATCCAGGAGTATTAGTAGGTGTTATTATTTCCTATTACAAGTAAAAACATTAAATTAAGTCTGAACAACTTTCAAACAGCGGAGTAGACTTTATATACCTCACACGGTTTTGTATCTCATTCTATAATCTTTAAACAAGGGTTGCCGGTTAAAAGAACAATATGGCACAATTAATATCAGGTATTTAAAAGGTACATTTAAAAGGTAGAGTTGAGAACTCATCAGCCGTGCTTCATCTTCTCCTCTAAATGTTTCCTGTGGTTGCCATGGACACAAGCTGAGCTGGAGAAGATCAACGATCTTCAACAGGGTTTTGGCAAAAAGCACATGGAAGCATATATTCTTAACAAAGCAACATAGAGAGTTATGAAACACAATGAATACATGAATGAATTGCATTTGCAGATGTGTGTTTGTGCTGATACCTGATGCCGGCTCTTCTGGGAGCAGCTTCACTCAGGCGAAAAGAACGAGATTACCGGTTCCAGGCACGTCCAGCTGGGAGGAGACCCCGGGGAAGACACAGGACTCGGTGGAGAGATTATATCTCCTCACTGGGAACGCCTCAGGATCCCCCAGTCGGAGCTGGAGGATGTGGCCCGGAGAAGGGAAGATTGGGGTTCACTACTGGAGCTGCTGCCCCCGCGACCCGACCCCAGATAAGTGGTGGATGGATGGATGGATGGATGGATGTCTCAGGCTGAGCATGGCCGGTTGAACGTCTCCCTTTTCTCTTGGGGTTGTGGAGACTTTGCTCGAGGAGCCGAAGTCACCTTGGTGCCGGTGCTTCTGAGGCCGACTGCTGCAGTGTAGGTTCCTTTGCGGTCTTCTGTCTTCCCGTGGGTTGGACTGTGTCCTCTTCATCCTCATTGACCTCTGATGGTGCAAACTTTCCGTGTGCCGCACTTTCCTTGGAGAACTTCTGACTGGCACCACAGGAGCAGAGAGACGGCTCCTCAGAGCTGTGGCAGCAGATAGAGCAGCTACTGTATCAGCGTTGAGGAGGTGCAGCTCGGTTCATGTCGTCTTCAACAGCAACGTGTGGATCTAACTGATGGTGGCCCACGCCTCATTACTGCACACAGAACTTGATACCAAAACCAAATAATCCTTTGCAACCAAAAACAAGGAAAACGTGTGTGTGGCAGCAAGCACCATGTCTTCTCACACAAACACTGAGAAGTAGGAAGCAACTTAAACTCCTACTTGAAGATTAAAATAGGATGAATAGGATAATCTTGGGAATTACCTCAAATCCTGTGTTTTAGCTAATAGGATATGTGTGTTCCACTCCAGCTTCTGCCATCTGATCTATATTTGAACAGCTATTTGTGGTGAAATCGATAGAAACATCAGAAGCACTGTACGTGTCCACACATGGACAGGTTACATGAACACATGGAGCATATATTAAGCTACATGCTACACCTCTTCTGTTCCAGCCTTTCTGTGGCATGTCATGGTGATCCCTGCTTTTCCATTCCTCTAATAAAGAGATATCTATTCAGGCTGCGTCGCTGCTACTCCAGCTCATTGAGCATGGAGGGTGTGCTGCTTCGAGCATCATTTCCAGCCAGTTACTATGAGATCAAGCTGCTCATATCTGCTGATTCCCCGTTTGAAGCATCAACATATTAGTTTTAGTTGCAGTCTGCAAGTCCTGGCCTGCCGTCTTCAAGTTATTATCGTGCATCTTGTTCTGTTTTCTTTGTGCATTAGTTTGTGTTCGACATGTAAGGGTACATCCAGATCACAGATTTGTTCACGTTAAATACTAATATTGTTTTTTTTTTCCACATGCTGCCTCAAGAACACGACACTTCCCTTGAATATTGTATTTCATTTTTCGATCTGTTAATTTCCTGCATCAGATTCCAGTCTGGTGTCGGGTTGTTATCTGAATGTGGCAGATCAACCCCCCCCCCCCCTGCATGATAAAAGGACCAGTGTTACTGATAGTGTGGAGAAAACATAAAGGAGAGTGTTCTGTGTGAAGCACCAGCGTCCAGCAAGAAGATACATAAACCTAAAAATGGAAAGTGTCTGCATCTCACATAGTCTCAGCTCTTGTCACAGCAATATCTATTAACTTTACTAATATGAGCAGAAATGAACCACTTAATTATAAGTTAGCTTGTAGCAGCAAACCACAATACAAACGCAATTGGGTACAAAGTCAAAGGCGAGGTGTGTGTGTGCAGATTCCCTCTTAATATAATTAATGAGGGCAAAGAAGTGTTGAGTAAACCTGAGCAAACACACACGCTAACCCTGAAGCCATGTGAGTCCACAAAGAAGAATACAAGTGAGTGAAGGAAAGTATTTACTCCCCTTGTTGCTGTATCAATATTTCATGTTATTTTAATGAAACACATTAACTTAAAACAACGTCAGATAGACGTGGTGTTGTGTTGGTGTTGCATCCTCAGCAGAAAAATGTGAAACCTCAAAATATAATCCTCGTTTAATCATTATGTAATGTATTTTCTGACGTAAGACAATGCTGGACGAGGTGGAGGTGATGTATATACATATATACTGTGTACCCTATTGTATTCCCCTCCTGCATCTCTCTCCCATCTCCTCTCCATCTCGATCCTCTCTCCGCCTCCCCCTCACTCCGTCTCTATTATAGTAATCATCGTGTTTATTTGAGGCTAATAGAGTGATAGTTATGCATGCGACGCTGCCGCAGCCCGAGCCAGCTAAGTCATTTAGCTGAAAGGACCACTTGACCAATGCTGACAGCGCACAAGCTTCAATTAAAGCCAGAGCAGATGCGCACACACACACACACACACACACACACACACACACACACACACAACCTAACAGAAGCACACAAACACATGTGAAACGCACCACAGCACAGATCAGAAGTACTTGTATTTTCACATTAACACACTGACAGCTGTTGCAATTAATCTTGTGTAAAAAATACAAATAAAAAGGTACACACACACATACATACGGACACAAAGCCACACACACACATGCTATTATCAGAGTGCTGCCTCTTGACAAGGAGTAGTATTACTAAAAGGTTTTCCCTCCCACACACTCATAGAGGGAAGGGCAAAGTGTGTGTGAGAGCTCTTGTACCTCGGAAGTCATGTGTTTGCGTACACAGTTTTTTTTTTTTACATGGATGCGGTGTCCAAGTGTGTAAGAGTGTGTGAGAGTGTGGGAGGGAGTCATACACATTCTGGGACGCTCAGACAAAAAGTAAAACAGAAAGTTTTACCCTGACGTGTTTGAACAATGAGGAGCAGGAGCGTTCTCCTCCCTCGTCATGCAAATGATGAATTGCAAACGAACATAGAGTTTAGAAGAGTCAGAGTCACGTAAATGAATCTGCCATCGTTCTTCTGTCAGTTCTGTGATCAGCAGGCTGATGTGTCAAAGATAAACACACAAATCAAATCAAATCAAATTTATTTATATAGCCCAATATCACAAATTGTACATTTGTCTCAGTGTGCTTTACAGACTGTACAGGTTACGACACCCTCTGTCCTCAGACCCTCTGTCCTTAGACCCTCTGTCCTTAGACCCTCTGTCCTTAGACACCTCTGTCCTTAGACCCTCTGTTCTTAGACACCTCTGTCCTTAGACCCTCTGTCCTTAGACCCTCTGTCCTTAGACCCTCTGTCTTTAGACCCTCTGTCCTTACACCCTCTGTCCTTAGACCCTCTGTCTTTAGACCCTCTGTCCTTAGACCCTCTGTCCTTAGACCCTCTGTCCTTAGACCCTCTGTCCTTACACCCTCTGTCCTTAGACCCTCTGTCTTTAGACCCTCTGTCCTTAGACCCTCGCATCGCACAAGGAAAAACTTCCTAAAAGAAACCCCATAATTAAAGGGGAAACATGTTAGAAACCTCAGAGAGAGACTGAGGAGGGATCCCTCTCCCAGGACGGACAGACGAGCAGTAGATGTCGTGTGTACAGGATAAACAACATAGTACAAATACAACATTTGACAGAAATGATGTTGTGTTGAAAAAGAGAAAGTTTGGATGAATCCAGGAAAATGTCAAAATGGCTTCCCGGTGTCCAGCAGGACCAGGACAGCAGGCGCAGCCACGATTCATGATCCTGACGTAAACTTTATCAGTGGCAACCTGCCACATGAGACACAGACACTCTGGGATGATGCCCCGGATGATGAGTTAGTAACATACATTTACATAAATGCATACAGATAGAGAGGGAGAAGAAGAGAGGGAGGGGAGGAGAGAGGAAGAGGAGGAAGAGAGCAGGGAGGTGTCCCCCGGCAGTCTAAGCCTATAGCAGCATAACTAGGGGCTGATCCAGGGCAAGCCTAAGCCAGCCCTAACTATAAGCTTTATCAGAGAGGAAAGTCTTTAGCCTGCTCTTAAATGTGGAGAGGATGTCTGCCTCCCTGAACACAAACTGGAAGCTGGTTCCACTGGAGAGGAGCTTGATGGCTGAAGGCTCTGGCTCCCATTGTACTCTTAGAGACTCTAGGAACCACAAGTAACCCTGCAGTCTGGGAGCGCAATGCTCTAGTTGGTTTATAAGGTACTATGAGATCTTTAAGATATGCTGGAGCCTGACCATTAATTGCTTTGTAAGTCAGGAGAAGGATCAAACCAGAGCTACTGTGCAGGTTACATCCGTCAGTTCTGTGGTAAACTATGGAAAGTGGAGCTGCAGTTGGTCATTTTGCTGTTAGTCACATAACATCAGTAACATATCATATTGAGGCCTAATTAACCCAGAAAACCCAAGTTCTTCTATGGTCTCTGGGACTATAACATGCAACAGTTGTGATCTCTTCTCCACATGTGGGCTTGTTTGATATATTATATCACTTGGGATATGAAGGATTTTAAAACACTGATGTACTGATCTCCCTCATTACTACGCTGTCATCTTCAAATAAAGATACCCAAAAATAAATAATAACTGGCAAAAATAACGACAACTTTGCAATTGCCCCTTTGGCGTTACTATTGTTTGCTAAAATGTGTAACAGAAATTGCAGTAACAGATGATTAACAGCCACTTTTCTGACAGTAAACAGTGTTTTACCAAAGCGACCAAACTCCCGTCAGGATTTTACTTGTTGGAAACTGTATTTAGTTCTGCGACCGTTAAAATTATGCCTCTTTGTTTAGTTAGCTAGGATGTTTTCATTTAGCTTTAGTGTGGCTACAAAGTGTTAGTGTTCCACACAGGCCCGTTTAGAAAGGGCTACATAATTAGCTTGGCTACGGTCCTTGAGTGCTTGTGTGGGCTGTGTGTTTGTATGCGTATTGATTAAAGCAATGCAGCAATATGAGATGTTTGTCTGTGCATCTGTGAGTTGTAATGTATAATAAGAAGACAATGTGTGTGTGTGTGTGTGTTAGCTTTGACATTGTGTGTGTGTTTCTTTGCATGTGTGTGTGGGTGTGTGTTTATAGAAAGGAGGGTTTGGCTCCATTGTGTGAGAGCAGGGCTGTGAGTGTACACAGTCCTTTTATTGTATGTGTGATTGCAGCATTTTCACTTAATGTATGTTTGTGTATAACAACCTACACGTTTACATACACACGCTTAGTGTGAACGTGAGGTAAAGATAACGCTCTTCTTACAGAACAATAACACAGTTTTGACAAGCTGTGACTTTTCCTGAAGCTGACAGACATCACATCCCACTCGTCATGAAAGGACACGATGCTGACGCTTCACAGTGAAACATCACACAGGTTAAAAACAACCTAACCTCAACGTGTCACATGACGTGCGTGCAAGGTCACCTGACAAGTAAACTTCTCATTAGGGGAGCGATGTATCCAATGCACTCAATGCTTGTTCTACATGGGATGCAGTCAACGACTATAATGGCAACATCTAGTACAAATATTGTGATTTTGTTTGAAACTCTCTCCCTTTTTACAGAAACACTCCTCTGGGCGAGAAGGTGTCGCTTTTATACCTGGAGGGAAGCGGCACGCTAAAATATCGAGATGTACTACACTAAAAACTATAATGTCACCGTGCTACAAGTGGATCTTACTGTTACTGTATGTTGAAAGATAAGAATCACGCATTTGATATTACACGATACACTTTGACAAAGAGCCTAAAGTTCAGTCAATTCATTTCACCAAAGCTGTTAAACACAAGCTGTTAGAAATACACTCAATATTTAAGAAGCAGCAGACAATGATGGGGAAGTGGAGACATATATAAGTAAGTGTAGTAGAAAGGTTTAAGAGTGAGTCGGGGAACATATAAAATGAGAATATATATTTTTTTAAAGTGACGAAAAGAGAAGAATCATAAAATATTTCTTATATCTACATTAAATATAAAATGTCAGCCAGAATCAGAGCAGTGAACGGAAAAAGTGAAGAAGAATTCACCACTTGTGTCATTTAATGTTTCATATTTGATTCTTTCAAATCATTTCATTTGGTACCACGATAGAGAATTTCCGTACACAGCTGTAATTCAAAAGACCTTCACCTTCATTATTATTGGATGTTATAATCCACATCCTCTTCTGTGGAATCTATTCTTGTGAGTATTTTTCATACAGTGCCGGCTGCTTGAAACACGACTGATCAGGCTACGGTCACACTTCTCCCCTTTTGAACGGTATGTAAGTATGTGACACAGATCTTGTATTGTCACACTCTAAAGCTCCTATTTGCACAAACAGACATAAAGGAGTTTTGAACAAAAAAACACAAGAGCCTTCACACACACACACACACACACACACACACACACACACACACACACACACACACACACACACACACACACACACACACACCAATGGGGATGCAATGCCATTACCACAGCAGTCAAACCCCTCTCGTGCTTCTCTCTGCTCTCCTCTTCTACCCACTCTTCATCTCCTCTCCTCCTCCTCTCCTTAATTTTTCATATTTATCGTTTTACTCTCTGCCTTCCTTTCTTTTTCCCGCACTCAAACCAGCGTGCCTTCTCTTCATCCACGTTAAACAGCACATGAGTAAAGCATGCCATTAGTGTGTGTGTGTGTGTGTGTGTGTGTGTGTGTGTGTGTGTGCCGTCAAGAGATGTGTGCTCATGGTTAAGTGTGCGCATGTGTACACTCTCATCCTTGTCAAATGCGGTAAAAGCCAGCTCAGTGTGAGTACAACCTCCTAATAGCAGCGGCGACCTTCATCCATGCATTAGCAGTCCTAAAAGACTCGTAGCTAGATAAGAATGCTGTTTCCATACATGTTAACAGCCACATGGACCCTTACGGCTACTTCTTATCACAGGAATGTATGTGCAGCTGTGACTGGCTGAGGTGTAGTGCTGCACATCCTTGCTCCAAGGTGATCTTTATTACAGACAGAGCAGGAAATAATTCCCTCTCCTCTCTTTCTCAGCAGCTCAAGGAAACATTAACTTGAGTCGGGTCGTCCGCAGCTCCAAAGTTAAACTTTGCGAGACAGGACGAGCAGTAAGTTGAGAAGTTGTGGAGAGTTGAAGCCACAGCTCCTGATTCATGTCTGTCCCCAAATGACCAAAAATCCCTCCCACTGTAGGTTTTAAATTAAACTGTGTGTCATCAAAATCGGATAATATTCTGCAGCATTTTCATAATAACGATTTCTTTTTTGTCTCCATTTCTGACTGATCTTAATGAAAGTGGAATCTTGAACCCAGTGCCTCTTTGTTCCGCCAGTTATTAAATCAGATCCTAGTGTTCATTTTAATTAACATTAGTGATTTGCATCCATTAAAAGTGTTCTGTCCCTTTAAAGCTGAAATTAAGCCTCTTCTTGGCGAAGCTGAAAAACCGTTCCACTTTCAATCTCTACAACATATTAGTGAATCTTCATAACAAGGTAGAAATTACAGTTCCATTAGCAAATTGAGTTATAAAATAATAATAATAATAAAAAAGATGTCAGAGTGTTGCCAATGTTGTTTGATTGACAGGTGATCTCAGGGGAAGTGTGCCTGACGTCTGGTACGGTTGGACATTTGTTTGAAAGCCAGATTAAATAAATACGTGGGCACGCACACCGACCGTGCACGTGTTGGCAAATCATCCCGAAGCCTGAAATACTTTATGAAAGAATATTAATTAGAGTCGGTCCTTTTGATACCTTGCACGACACGCGTCACACAGAGCCGTATATCTGCGGTGCACAGGCAGAGCCACATCAATGCAGAAATATTCATACAGATACAAACTGAAACCAGGATTAACCAACATGTGTGTTTGTAAGTGTGTGCTGTACTGTAAAGGATGTGAAGCAGCTGCACTTACTCCCCCAACTTACTTAGCATTGCCTTAGGTACACATCAAACACACACACACACACACACACACGAGTCATTAGTAGGCAACAGGAACCACCTACTCCTCACCGACAGAAAGTTCTCTTCCTCTCTCCTGCAATTCATCTTACTTTCCTCTCTGCCATACTTCCCCCACTTCTTCTCTTCTCCACCCTTCTTTACTTCACCTTCTTCTTCCTTCCTTCGCTGTCTCCTCTCCCGATTTCTTCTTCAGAGAGGACACCCGAGGGAGAGTGACAGGGATCCAGTGCATCAGAGACTATCAACAGGAAGCACCGCAATAAACCATTAAAATGCAAAGTATATTCGGAATAGTGTATTTAAATGTACGTACAGTGAATATACAGTGTTCACACACACACACACACTTTAGTACTGGTTTTTGATTACTTGGCATCCAGTGGAGTTTGTATACTTACCCCCAGCAGCAGAATAATACCTTCAGTTGCGTTTTAAAACAGTGTAATGACCCTTTACCTCATCGTGAAAATGTTAAATCGTCTGTGTGTGTTTGCTCTCACTGTATTTCCCTCTGAAATGTGACAATTTACACAAAGCACCAGCGGTTTAATGTTGCATAGAAAATAAATGAAGTTATGTATGGTGCACTGTGTGTTTAAGAGCAGTTTCTATATGCCAGCTGTCTAAAAGTACCTGACATTGAGAGAAAACGAGTGAGGAGGTGTCTGACAAGAACACTGAGGACAGAAATTGTCTTTCACAGGCAGAGAGAAATGGCAGAGAGACAAATTTGAAAAGACAATGTCTGTACTCCCTGACACCCTGGCTACATGGGATGTTCTTTGAAAATGTGAGAAAATGAGACAGCGAGACAAAGTCAGAGAGAGAGAGGTGGTGAGAAACCGATAATGACTGAGACAGAAAAGGCCTCAAATCCTGACCGACTGTCTCTCTGTATTTGTTCCGCGTGTCACTCATGCCAATCAGCGCTACAGAGCATCCTTTCAGAGTTAGTTCTGTGTTGTCTCACCGTCTTTTCTCAATTCCAGCAGACTTTAAAACAGGTGGCAGATTGGCAGGGCAATGGAGAACAAAGCAACAGTTACACATTGTTTGGAGGAAGTAAAAAACTTGTCTCGAGCTTTCCCACAAAATCCACAAAACTGCCATTCAGACGGCTCCAAAGAGTTTGGAGTGAAGGACTTGGCTGAAAGGCAACTTCTCTTCGACGCCGGGACCTGTGGGATGCTGAGTGACGTCACCAGGGTGAAGTTAGCTGTGGATCGAGAGGGCCCCGTGTGTAGACTGGCTCTCTGTCATAATGTGTTAAATACAGGAGTATGGAGCTGGGCAGAGTAACAGGAAGCAATGTAACGAAATGAGGAAGTAAAGCATGATGCTAAATGTTAATGGTGGCACTTGTAGATCAGCCACGTACATATCGAAGTCTTGACGAGGCAGATTGACTGAGAACATCCAGTAATTCCTTGCAGGGGGAGTGGTGTGTGATTGTACTCCCCTTGCTCATCTTATGACGTGCCTTGCTCAAGAGCACCTTGCTAGTAATTGCACAGTGACAGCACGTCCTGTTCAATTTGTCTGGCCGGGTTTTCTCAGCTGGTTCTGAAATGCAGCCGATTCTCTGTTTGCAAGCTCTCCTTTGTAGTCATTTGACTTCCATTGCCTCCAAAACCGCCTGAGAAATTCAACTCAACTTCACACCTCTGTCCCCCCCCCTACACATTCCTCCTGCAGCTCTTCACCTTACAGTGGGTGTTGCAGTCAGCAGTCAGTTGGCTTGGCAGTTAAGATTGTAGTCTGCTGGCTTGGTACTAAAGGCATTAGCATTTAAATTCAACTGCCTGGAGGTATCATAGATCAGAGTCTTGGATCTGCCTGTTTCCAAGTTTGGAAGAAACTTGTTCATTTTGCACGGGGAGTGAAGTGTCCAAGGCCATTGGGATAAAACATTTAATTTCTAAACAAGGCTGAAGCATTTGGGTTTATAATATTGTGAGTAACTGCATCGCATATTGCAGACCTGGGGACTGTTTCAAGCTGTCTCCACACATCTCCACTGAAGGTTCTTCTATAATGGTAATGTTCGGCGATAGATCAGTATTCATGTCTCTATAGTCTTTGATGAAAGTGTTGGACGCATTAATATTTAAAGTGGTGGATATCCCATTTTGAAACAACACTGTTTTCCGTGTTAGGCTTTTAAAGATTGTTATACAGAAAAGCAGCAGCATTGAATTAATGTTACATTTTCTGACTCCTAATATCATATTACCCCAGAGACTGCTGTTTACTGTGATCATGGGCAAAACAGCGGAGAAGTAGGAACATGATGTGAGTGCTGAGTAACTCGTAAGCACGTTGGAAAAAAGGTCTTCAAAGGTATCAAAGTTAGCTACTACCAGTGTGCATGATCTGTGTGCAATGTTTCCTTCAAACAAAACAAACATGTATGAGAATAAAAACTGCAGAAAACAAGTGGGAGCGCTAACTAGCTAGCAAGTTAGCATAAGACGGTTTTAGCTGAAAACTCAAATTTTAACATATTAACGAGATTTAATGTTTTATTTTGATCAGGAATTTGTATATTTTTGAAGCAATAACAGTTTGGACTTATACTATATGCAAGGAGCTATAAAACAAGTGTTTTTTAATCTGTTCTTTCACTGGGAACACTTCTGTTAGCAGGCTTCCCCTTTTAGTTTCCCTTTAAGGTGGAATTGTGGTTTTCAGTGGCGCATCATTGAGATGTCACAGATCAATCTCAGCTCTTTCGTGTCGAGCTCATTCATTTTCACACAGAGCTACACTAAACTGTCGGAGGTAATTACGGTAACATAAGTGGGTTTTGTTTTAAGGTGTGGAATCAGGGCTCTGTGTTGAGTTATTCCTATTGGCAGCCTGTCTCCTCGCCTGCTGAGTCAATCAATCTGAGTTTGTCTCTTTGTCAACAAGTCCTGTTTCTGTGTGTGCTTAGAGAGACTGAGGGGGAGGATAAAGAGAGGCTTGTTTAGGAGAGACAGGAAGAGACAGTGAGGGGAGAAAACAGAACAAAATGTGGATACGAAATGCCACATATTGTGGTCCAGATCACAAGTAGCTTCACAACAACCCGAGCGCTCTTTGCTCCAAACGTTTGTTCTGTTACTTAAGTTTCCACAAGTCTGATTGTTTCATTGAGTTAATCCAAAGTTTTCAACACCATGTCCTGTTCTTTAAAGTGGACAGGAAACATACACGCATGGTATGAATGTGTTTCAGCCGTCGATACTTGTGTTATATTATTTGGATCCAAAGGAGCGATAAACCAACTTTGGCATCAACAAAGCGGCGGGGCTCCAGAACGCATCACACACACGGACTATCAAAGCCAAAGCAGTCGTTTAGGATTCGAAAAAAAAACACTGAGAAGAATATAATCATTGGAAAGGCTTTGTGTGTGACGTGGTGGTAACACTACCGACTGCAGTACGGGTAATGAAAGGCCCAGTGTGTGCATCCAAACACAGCCATCTAAGTGCAGCATGCTATGAGCTACAGTAAGTCAGATGGTTTGGAGATAACCATCGTCAGTTACCTTATTTGTTTGGTAATAGGATGTGTGAACAATCATAAAACAAATCTGTTTACTGCTGTGAATAGATTGGCACGATATTTGTCTTCAGCAGGAGCTGCGTTTCCTGCCTCTTGGCCGACCTTTAGGGTTCAGTGCCGAAAACTAACGAGGCGTCTTATAGTTATGAGCTGACTTATAAGTCACACAAAACAAAATAAATAGAAAATATCGCAATAACATCATATTGAAAGATAGTTTTCTGTTTTGTACAGTTTTCAGAGAGAACACGATCCCTGCCATGACAGCACTCACACTGTAGCTGTATCACACACTCGCACATTCAAAACTGTCAAATGTGCTTTCACCCTTCCACACAGACGCACATAACACACACTCGCATGCTCGACAGTCATCAAAGTCCTTGTCATGCAGACCCACACGACACAAACGCAAAAACATACACATGTTAACACACACAGAACAGTCTGTCACACACACCACACTGACACATGTGTGTGTACACAGTGACTTCCAACTGTCAGCCCAGGGGTCCATGTTTTCTGATGTGCTCGGCGTCAAAACCACATCAGACCTGGAAGCATCTACTCTGTAAGACCATTAAAAAAGAAAAGAGATCATTGTGTAAACGATCTTCTTAGTCACGATAAAGAAGCGAAGGCTCATGTTGTATTCGCTCCATTAAGAGCCAATTAAATTAAAGTCAAATGACACAAACTAAAAGTGAAATGTGCCATTCTTGGCTCCATTCTTCACAATAAAAAGCAACACTTTGTATGTGAATTGCAAGAAATACGACCAAGTTTAGCTAAAAACAGATCTCAATGTCACTGTCCTTTGATTTGAATATGATGATGATCCAAACAACAGTGTGAACAGAGGCTGTTTCCAAGTAGCTCATCTGCTTATTGTACAGTTGTAACATTTAATGAGTTTCAGAGGCCAACGGTGCAGTTTACATGCATCTGGTTGTGTGCGAAGCGAGGTGATACCACACTACCCACAGTATTTAAATTCCTGCGCTTTAGGGTGTGAGGAGGCAGGTCGAACGTTTACTCCATGCATTGATAGGAAGGTTTCTCCCAGTCAATAATAATATAGGCCTGTATGTAAAACAGTTAGTTGTGAATTTCCAAAACAAAAACTTGAGGAAATACATGGAGAGATAAAACCTGTGTCTCTCTCGGGGCTGGATTCAAGCCGAGGTTTGACCTACATCTAATGTTCTTTAAATGGCTTTTAGTTATCGTTCAACAAACTCTGGCGGTTATTAATGAGGTAGAAAACAGATTGGAATATTTAAAAAGTTATAGCTTTTGGCCTTTTTTCAGTCCACAGACTTATTTATTGACTCCAATATGGTGTTGCATTCTGGGAATCACACCAGAAGGTGCTTTAAAAAACAATTGAGCATGCGGCTCGTGAGATATTTCATTTTACATGTTTGTTTTGATTGTATAGGTTTGTTCTTATTGCACGATGATAGATTTGATCTGTAATTTCACCCTTTTTATTTCCCACTTGCTGCCCGGGGTGGATGAATAATTGGTTGTTAAATTAGTTGACGCACATGCGCCATTAACCGGAAGCACAGAGCTGATCGATATCAGGAAACATGCAACAACAAGTGAGCTCCAATGAGACGCATGATCGTACCCGAGACATAGTAAGAAAGTGCTAAAGTTTAATAGAGTTCAAAGTGTCTTAAATCAGACAGATGGACTTTTTAGTTTATTTTATCATCAGAGTCCTACAACCCATCTCGGCTCCTGATTTACAGATTTAGATAACTGCCTTTGGTCAAAGTTACTTCATCTCTGGTGTTTTTAGGAGGTGGTAAAGTCATCAGTTATTGGGCATTTGACATATTTAGGAGGAGATCATTAGGCAGAATGAGCGAACCGTTACAGGCCAGCTATTTATTCCCTGTTCTTCTTCTTCTGAAGTTTTTATCTCCTCACTTATGTCCTTTCACTCATCTTTGTATCCTCTCCATCGCTCTTTCCTAACCTTCTATTTATATTCCCCAGTCCTCTCTTGCATCTGTGTTCTCCCTCCTCTCATGTGCCCTTTGCTCTCTTGTCTAAATGGTTTGTAGTTGGTGCTGAGAAGAGGAGAGAGGACAAGAGTTGTGGCCTGGATTTCTTTTTGGTTCACTGCCATGCAAGGAGCATGCTCAGACAGGGAGTCTGTGGTGTCGTGCCAGGAGAAGCCATTAAGGAGGGGTCAGACAGCTTTATAATAGCCGGTTCTTTTGAATTAAACACATTTATTGCTCCAATGACTGCTTTGATGTGGGTAATTAACAATGAGAAGGATTCCGAGCAGTCTAGGAATGAAGTGTTATGGTGGCTTTAAGTGTTTCTGAACCATGTCAAATATCTGATCAGCACTGAAAGAAAACACGTTTTTCCTAAATTGGCTTGCTGATAACTCATCACATTCATTTCATGCTTTTAATGTCAGGCCACTGACTTGCAGTTCTTCTGAAGGCAATCCAGGTGCTCTGTTAGCCAACACCATCTGCATATTAAACACAGCGTCAGTATGTGCATTGGTTATGAACTGTAGTTCTGTAATCGCATGCAGACATCATTAATGGAGCTGCGTAAGGCGTAACCATTTATCTTAAAGTATATACATATATGTAAATGCAGTCAGGAAGACTTTTAATACTGCAGCGTGTGGTTGTGTCCTGGAAGTATTTGATATATTATGAGTAATAACTGTCTGAAAATCTTCAGCTTTCATAAAGTACATGATATGTAGGAACGCATTAAAAGCACCAAAGACCAATATAATATACTTCAACATTTTAAACGTGAAATATTATACACTTCTAATTGATTCACAGTCAATTCACTGCATACATTTATGAGAAAAAGTGATTTTAAATTTTTCCCTGCGGCTATAATTAAATATACCAGAGGCTAGTGGAGCTTATTATGATGTTGAAACGCCCTTTATTGATACTTTCCTTTTCCAGTCCCAAATCTCAAAACATGTAATCAAATCAATGATTGATAGCGCAGTATTAAAATGTTGCCAAAACAAACATTGTGAGTCATCTGAGTGCCGACACTTGACAACACTTTGTCCGAGTAGACGCACTGAAAACCTCCAGGTAAGCTTTTCTCTCCTAAATGGGCGAACAGCAGTTTGGAAAAGAGCATTTAATGTCTACTTCCCTTTCTCTGAAGCAATTTGTTTGAACTCTGAGCATTAAATCAAAGTGAAATCACAGTCAGAGCTTCGAGCTGGACTAACCACTGAGTCTCTTCTTCAATCAGCCGGCCCATACTTCAGGCCAACAGCAACTGTGCGCCCATTAATTGAGAGAGTTGAACTAATCATAATGAAACAAACAAATGCTCTATTATATTTTCCTTGTGCTGGGTAATTTAAAAATCAGCTCACATAAAATAATAATATCTTGGAGGAGTTGGATAATGAAGATATGAAGATTTTCCTTTCTTAATGTGTGTGTGTGTGTGTGTGTGTGTGTGCGTGTGTGTGTGTGTGTGTGTGTGTGTGTGCACAGCAGCATGTGTGTGTATTCTTCAACTTTTCCTGTGCAATATGAATAATAATATAATAACAGTAACATGTATACATCAGTGTGTATTGTAGTACATGTGTATTTGTATATAAATGTGTGTGTGTGTGTTGTTGTTTTTATGTGCTTGCGCCTGTGTGTCCTAAATTATTTCCCAACTTGATTATTGCGGGGGGGGTGAGTTTACTAAACTACATATTTCCCCAGAGGCCTTTTCTGATGCCCATAAAACGATAGTTGTTTTGTGCATTTGGGATATGACTACTGAAAGTAGGCTGGTGCATGCTGGGCTGAGAATGGCTGTGATTTGGACAGAAGGCGGTGGGAGTTATTGTCTCGTTGTTTTCATGCTTCATTGCTTTGTTTGTCATGAGGCCTCTTATCTCGGCTCACATGTGCACTTACATCTCAGTGGCAGCGTATCATTCTGTAAGATGAGATGATTATCACTTCACATGTTAACTGGGGATTTAACTCAGGATTCAACTCAACAAAGATTGTTGCAGCTGCCTGACATGCAACATAGAGCGTTATACACCACACACACACACATATCTACATATATAGGTACACATAACTGGATTATACACACATGCATTTAGCAGAGAGGTATAGAAGTTAAAACATTCCTTTTGCACTGCTCATTTGGATCGCAGAGGCAGCATGCCAACAAGCAAAGTAGCCCAGACATCTCTTTCCCTAGCAACGTCCTCAAGCTCTTCCTGGGGGATCCCTAGGCGCTCCAATGCCAGATGGGATTTATAATCCCTTATAGTTCAACCCCAAAGGTCCCCCATGTTCCCAGAATACCTTCACAGGGAAGCATCCTAATCAGCTGACCAAACCACCTCAAATAGCTCTTTGTAAAACCTGCAATAGTTATACTATAACCTCTTTCCAGTCCAGTCCAGGATCTCTAAAGGTGAGCATTCATTTCAGCCACTTGTATCTGTAATATAACTCTATAACAACTCAGGCTTAACTCCCTCTTCACCATGGCAGTAATGTTGATATCATGTTCCATTCACGCTCACTTATGAACAAGACTCCAACATAATTAATACTTTGTTCTTTTTGTAAATAAGAGCTATGGGGATTAAGTCCATAAAAGCTAGACAAGAAGCATGGTAACCGTACAGTAGTTATATTCATACACAACTTAGATAATTTGGTTGCTGTAGCCGCTCCAGCCCTCCTCTCAATGGAGGGGTAAATGCCCACGCTGCCCGCTATGTAACTATAGACTGTACATAAGAAGTTAGTCACCGTGACTTCATCCATTGGTTTGTGGACGATGGTTTTGAGGCCTCAGGTTCTGCATTTTGGCCGTTGCCATCTTTGTTTTTTTGAAACCAGAAGTGACACGAGAAGGCTGAGCTCAGTACAACCAAACAAGTGACCAAGATGTTACAATCAACTTTCGTGAACTGAAAACACACACCGAGTGGTAGCGACCTTTGAATCACAAGGTGTCCACGCCCTAAATGGGACCATCATTTAAAAAACATCATGCTGTATTGAAGAAGAGCGATTGAGAGCATAAACCCATGAGGAACATATTCACTTAGGTAATAAATTAAGTGAGAAGTAAAGTCATTTTCTCATAGACTTCTATACAATCTCACTTCTTTTTGCAACCAGTGCAGTCGCCCCTGCTGGCCATTAGAGAGAATGCAAGTGTAAGGCACTTGATGTGGAATATTCTTGTACCAATGGTCTCTTGAAGGAAGCTACCAGCTTCCCCTCTGCAGAATGACTCTCCTGTGATGGTTACAACTACTACTCTCTGTCCTGGCCTGACCCTATGATGCTGGGCCTCCAGAGATCGGGAATGTAGGATGCTGCCTGTACTGCTCACCCCCTTTTGGGAGCACAAAGGGGCTGTGTAGTACATGAACATTTCAGTGAGCTGTTCCAGCTGCTGGAAAGTACTCAAGTCTCTTTGAACAAGCCATAGAGAAAGTGCCTGTCTGAAGAACAATACAAATTGGGTCTGAGCGCGTTCAGCTAATTTACAGTCTCCTCACATTCTTTGGTTCATGAAGATAATACAAGTAGATTTGAGTAAGACATGAACAAGATATTGATAGTACAATGAAGACGTTGGGATGTCTGTAAATGGCAATCATAACAACTCCCTCATCTGTCTTCATGCATCAGCAGCTCTTGCTTGTACTCATTTACTCCCAACACAAAAAAGGCAGGGTACACTGTATTAGTATCACATACAATAATGAAATTGACATTATGTGCCACGTGTGTTCGGGCCTCACTATTGTTGTGGTTTATATGTATGCAGCAGTTTGTGTCCACATCATTGTGTTTACATCAGAGGAGGTTATATTTCAGCTATCAGACTCAGCCCATAAAGTAGAACCCAATAGCTCTAATGTGACACTCTTGCTCTTCAATCACCTGTTTGACAGACCAATGCCCAGCGTGGTGACGGTGACACAGAGCTGCTGCTCACACTGATATCGTCACTTTGCTTTTTAGAAGTTTTCAGGCAGATTGCAGTAAGAGAAGTAACACATAATGAAATTCTTCATCCGAAAAGTTCTATTACAGAGGTCACAGAAGTTAAAGAAGTACTTATGTGAAGAAATCGATTTAAAGTTCATAGCTTATGACAAAAATGAATCATTAATGCAGAATGAGTTACAATTTCAGTTGAATAACAGTTTGAATGAGAAAATTGGTTCCAAAGTGAGAGGGCCTATCAGAAGGTGACACCCATCTTTACAATAATTATATGAACAATTGAAACTGATTGTGTTGCTTGAATGGGCAGGGGAGTCTTAATGATAATAATTAAGGATTATCCATTAACTGGAAGCCTTCGTGTTACCACCCATGTGGTTCATGCCAAAGAAATACCTCAACAAACAGCGACTCCGTGAATTCATACTGCAGCGAAGTGGCATATAAACTGTCATGATACACGACAATACAAATGTTTTCCAATAGAGTTCAACATTTTGTTCAGTCTGAGAGAGAGAGAGAGAGAGAGAGAGAGAGAGAGAGAGAGAGAGAGAGAGAGAGAGAGAGAGAGAGAGAGAGAGAGAGAGAGAGAGAGAGAGAGAGAGAGACAGAGAGAAAGGGGGAGAGAAAGGGGGAGAGAGAGAGGGATAGACAGAGACAGAGAGAGAGGGGGAGAGAGACAGAGACAGAGAGAGAGCAAGAGAGAGAGGGAGAGAGACAGAGACAGAGAGAGAGAGAGAGAGAGAGAGAGAGAGAGAGAGAGAGAGAGAGAGAGAGGAGAGAGAGAGAGGAAAGGACGACAGAGAGAAGGGGGGGAGAGAGACAAGATGAGAGAGGGATTAGACACCAGAGAGCGAGAGAGAAGCGACAGAGACAGAGAAGAGAGACAGAGAGACAGAGAAGGAGAGAGAGGGGGAGAGAGAGGGATAGACAGAGAGAGAGGGGGGAGCGAGAGGGATCGAGACAGGAACATAGAGGGAGGAGAGAGAGTGAGAAGTAGGAATGAGGAAGAAGGCAGAGAGAGAGAGAGTGAGAGAAGAGAGAGAGATACATTGAGTGAGAGAGAAGGAGTCTGAGAGAGAGAGAGTGAGTGAAAGAGAGAGAGGCAGAGAGAGTGAGAGTGAGTGAGATTGAGTGAGAGAGAGAGAGAGAGAGAGTGAGAGAGAGAGTGAGAGAGTGAGTGAGTGAGAGTGAGAGAGAGTGAGTGAGAGTGAGAGAGAGTGAGTGTGTGAGAGAGTGAGAGTGAGAGAGAGTGAGTGAGAGTGAGAGAGAGTGAGTGAGTGAGAGAGTGAGAGAGAGTGACTGACTGACTGACTGAGTGAGAGAGAGAGTGAGTGAGTGAGTGAGAGAGTGAATGAGTGAGAGAGAGAGTGAGTGACAGAGTGAGTGAGTGACTGAGTGAGTGAGTGAGAGAGAGAGAGAGTGAGTGAGAGAGTCATGATACACGACAATACAAATGTTTTCCAATGGAGAGGCAGAGAGAGAGACAGTGAGTGAGAGAGAAGGAAGCTGAGAAAGAGAGAGAGTGAGTGAGAGACAGACAGAGAGAGAGAGGCAGAGAGAGAGTGAGTGAGTGAGTGAGTGAGTGAGTGAGTGAGTGAGTGTGAGAGAGAGAGAAAACATGTTTTTTATTGAAACAGATCAAGAATATGTTTCATTGATATGATTATTCATAGTATGACTATATTTAAATACCTCGGGATGTCTTGAGATTTCAGATTGACCACCACTCCTCCGTGTCTCCTTGCTCAGGAAGGCTTTGGAATAGTTTTCAGTACATCATCATATTTTCTCAATGTAGAAATTGTATCAAGTGTAACTGAAGTACATTTCTGATTAAAACGTTGAAGTTTGCATGATTAGCATTAGTGGTGCAGAGGATCCCCTCTGTGCGTCCAGTAGTCACCATCTTGTTTGCTCTGCTTTAATAACGCCTCAACAACCAGACTCTTGCGTGGGCAGAGGTTCCCAAAAGCCCTGTAGCACAGATTATTTCACCCCCCTCGCCGAGGGACCGACATGATTTTACAGCTGAAACACACCCTGAGAAGGGGGCCAAGCAAGGTAGGGTTGTAACGTGATTTATGAAGACTAAATACACTCACAAATAATGCCCTTGTAATGCTGCAGAGATATGGTTGTCAAAAAAAGTGTTATCCAAAACAGAGTCTAAGCCTGCTGAACTATGTTCCACGGATCATGTTTGGTTCTTATTCCTGCTCTTTTCTTATAATGTGACACCGCTCAGCTTACTCTCTTTGAAACAGAAGGAGAGGGAGGGCGACACACACACTTGGGTAAGTCTAGACACACACACACTTGATCTCTTTGAAATGCACCCACACTCTAAGCAGGCAGCTAAGCCTGGTTGGGAGTTGGTGGGCGATATGGCCGGCGATATCTGATTGCAGCCTTATCTTAAAAGTGCGTCTGAAGGGAGTGAGGTTCTGTTTGTGTTGGATACATTATATTCTTTTTATGTACAAGACTCCCATTGGGCCCGCTCATTAGGTGGTGTCCCTGCATACTGAATACGTTAGTGTCTTCATGTGTAGTTTGTATTTGATGGGGTTTGCTGAGTGTGTGTGTCTTTGGATGTGTCTTATAGCTGAAGCTGGATTCTAGATTCCTAAAGCAGGAGAGGTGTTGGTCATGTTGTTCAGACAGCTGACTGGGAATGATGTGGAGTACTAAACATTAGACTCTCACAGGCCTGTTTGCTGCAGCTCAGTAATAAGTTGTAACATAAACATGTGCCATATCAATTAAAGGTGAAGAGTGTGAGGGTCCAATCAATATTACAAGAACATCAGTGAAGACTAACACGTTTCTTTTCTCCACATGAGCACATACTTAGGGTTAGTTAGGGTTGTGCTTTCATAACAAGCTAAACAAATTGTTGTTGCAGATTTAACTATATATTTTTTTTTAAATATATACATATTGAGCAGGCAGACAACAAAGAAGTGAAATGTGCTGCAGAAGTGGTTCAGCAGGCTTCTATGGATAAGTGGACATTTCTAACTGCGGTCGGGGAATCCAATCTGACTACAGATGCCGTTTCAAGCAATTACAGTCAAAACAGTGGCCATTGAAAACCTTAATCTTGTCAGACAGGTTACATCTTTATTTAATACCAGCCCTCAAAAGCAAGACAAAACTCTGTCAGTTGTCCAATAGATCTCCATTATGTTGACAACTGTGCTCAGTATCGTGAATGTGTGACTGCAAAGCCTCTGAAGGCTTATAACACAGAGAGGGAGGGGGGTGGGAGGAAAGAGCAGAGTGGAGAAGGAAGGGAGGAAAGAGACCGAGGGATTGGAACGGAGGGGAATATAAACCTGGTCACCAGCTGTGTGCGCGGTGTTTATTTAGCCGGAGCTGCTGAGTCGTGGTGAAGACAGAGTGAAAGTTGTGACTGGAGGGAGGGAAGGAGAGAGGCCGGGTTTATTAAGACACTGTTGGATGAATGGGCCTCAAGGGAGCAGAGGAGATGGAAGCAGGGTGGTTTAAAGAAAATGAACACCACCGGGACAGAGAAGCATAAAAGAAAAGAGCGGAAAAGGGAAGAATGAAGGGAGGGAGGGAAAGGAAAACAAGATAGGAGACGGAGGGAGGAGGAGAGAAAAGGGGAGGCAGGGAGGCCCGACTGGGCATGTGAAAGGCAGTCTTTGTTTGACGCACGCTTGAGGAAAGCTAAAAATACGGCTAATACCGTCTGGACCGAGGGCGTACGTTTGATTTGGAAAGTGGTGGGACATAAATTTGGCAGGGAGTCCTACCTCAAAACATTTTTTAATTTATCATCACATTTCCTTGAAATTCTACACAATAAACTCAGAGGTGCCAATATAAACTTTAATCCCTACGAAAGAATATGATGTTGAGCTCCACCAAACCTGCACCACCCACACTGGCTGCAGCTGCTGTAAGTGCGCCAACTAAACTCACATGCCGAGCAAAGCTTGATCATTTACCATTAATTACCTCAGACTTAGACTGCAGGGTGGGTCAGAGGTTTGAGTGGCATCACGAGACATGTGAACTTAATGTGAAACAGTATTTGACATTTTGGTTACTCCTGTAAAGTTTGTCAGATGGTAGTAATGTCCCGCTGAACCCTCCTGTAACATGCGGTCACAGATAGATATAAACCCTGCTAACACTCTTCACCTCTGGGTTTCAGTATTTACCTACAGACCTCCTTCAACTGTAGGTAAGTTTAAGAAAAGGAGTTTATGTTTGCTGCTGCAAATTTCCTTATTAAAGATTAAATGAGGTATTATAAGAAATGCACTGAATGCTTTCTTTTGCAGTGTAAGTGTACATTCAGCTGTACAATCAGAGAATTAAGAAAGTTTAAACACATGGAAAAGCAACAGCAAATTAAAAAGAGTTTTACTCTATAAAACAACACATAATTGTTTGTGTATCTCAGCATGGCCCCATGTCTTCTCCTCTCACTGATGACACAAATGATCTACATATTGTATAAACATATTTAATTGTAGCGTTAACAAGAGAAACGTCAGGATGTAGCCACACAGAGATTTGACCAACAGATGTAATGACGACATTAAAAGAACAAGAACGGCTGTTACAGAAGTCATAAGTAACGTTAATAACACATATAACATATAACAGCTGACTGTGTTTCATATCACTGAGAAACATCACGCGTTTCATTTTGATGGGGGACAATGTTTGGTAATCAGAAAAAGGGAAGACATGACATGTCCCGACCATAAATTCCACCTACGGTCTGGACACCCTACTGCTTGAGTGTGTGTGTGTGTGTGTGTGTGTGTGTGTGTGTGTGTGTGTGTGTGTGTGTGTGTGTGTGTGCGTGTGTGTGTCTGTGTGTTATGGATCACATTTCTCCATGGTTAAGATTTAGGATTAACCTCGGGGGGTCAAGCCCTCACCTCTCCACACAACCTCTCACACACATCCTCAACTGACACAGAAAGTTTAACACCCCCACAGATGTGCTCCCATTATAGAACAGTATGCACACACACACACACACACACACACACACACACACACACACACACACACACACACACACACACACACACTGGCTCTGACACCAGAACACCCCTCTGGGCTCATTCTGTAGTTTTTAGCTGTCTCTTTGAAGTCTGTCTAAATGGAAGGATTAGTTAAATAGTCTAATGTTACAATGACATTCTTCTCTCTACGACTCGCCACCGTATATATATATATATATATATATATATATATCTCATGGACTGGTCCCTCCTTTTCCTCTGCACCTCTTCCTCCCAGATGTCTCAGCTGCTTTAGTTTCTGGACCTTACTGTCCCTCTGCTTCACTGAAATGGTCAAACAGATGGAGCTATTAAAACTGTGGTCATCAGTTATCAGGATTTCAACACTAAAGTCTCTTTTTGAAGCACAGCAGCTGTAAGAACCGCAGCTTGCTGTACGTCTGTGCTAATGTACATCTGATCCATCAATGTATTTCTATTGGTTCCTGATATTTCTGCGGGATGTTTTACTTTGTTTTTGCCCCTGTGTGCATTTTGCACAATAAAAAAATGTTTGTCCCTGATTCCATTTTGAAATGTTTTGATTCATCATGGACGGCGCACACTACTTCATTATTATCATCATCATGAATACCATTTAATCTGTTGATGCCAGATTTAGACAAACAGCTACTGTCGTATCTGGACATTTTGAAGTGCTTGGAGCTTGTAATGATTGTCTGTCTGGATATTCTTTAAATCATCCTTTGCTTATTTTCACTCATAAATTCAATGATTTTGTTTTATTGTTACACATGTCAAGCTTTACTTAGATATCATAAAACTAAATGTTCTGTAAACAAAGATTTATTTGAAATTCTACTCAGGACTTGGGATCAGTGTTTGGTGACCCAGTAAACAAAATAACAAGTAAACAATTAAGAAACCCGAGTCAGCACACATTGTTGTGAACGCATGGTGACTGATTATCATTGCCTTTTTTCATTCATGACTTCTTTATAATACTGCACAGTGTAAGTTGCCATTCCAAGCACTAAATCTTAAACAGATTGCATTTCAAAAGAGCCCTCCCCAGTCCTCTTGTGGACAATTTGACCTCTCATACAACCACAGTTCATTCTCTGTCAGTGTTTTATGTTTCCAACGGTGGTTTAAGGACTTACACGTAGCACACAGTCCTTTTTGATACCCAATGGGGAACCAAAGGGAATTCAGCCCCTCTCTGTGAGTCATGTCTTTCTGTCTGATCCGACATCTGCGAGAGTCCGTGAGGAGACGAGAACAGAGACGAGAGGGGCAACAAAAAACAGTCAGAGATGTGCAGCTTGCAATTGAGGAAAAGGAAAAGGGCAGATGGGGATAAAAAGAGAAGAAATGAGAAAGATGGCGAGAGGATAAAAGCTGAAAAACGGTGAGGAAGAGGTTGGAGCAAGGAGGAGTGTGGGATACACTGTAAAGCAGGGGTGGGGAACCTTTTTCCTATAAAGGGCCATTTGTTTTTACAACATCCTTCGAGGGCCGTACTAATTATTGAACTCATAACCTCTGCAAAAAATTAATTTCACCTTTTTTTTATGCTGTGCAAAAAGGCAACTTTTTTATCCATGTATCTTTTTGTTTTATCAACAATCCTTTATTAGTCCCACAACGGGGACATGTATCTTGTCACAGCAGAAGAACATATGAAGTAAAAAGGCAGTAAACAATAATTAAATAGAATAAGAAATAATATAAGTACCAAGTGATATAAATAAAGTGAGTATTGCACATGGCAGTGATAACTGCACAGCAGTGGTGCCACAGTCTGTTCTTGGTGTGGGGGGTCTACCTCTCTATCTGTCCATGTTTGTATGTTCCGCTCTGCAGAGAGCTGCTTGTTGGGCCAAACTCCGCCGAAGAGCGTTAACTTTATCCAAACACTCGTCTTCTCAGCTCGTGCTGTTCGGCATGTTTCCTGCTGTAATGACGCTCGAGATTATTTCTCCTGGAAAGTGCGACATTCCACATCCAGCTTTCCCTGTTTTACACTCGCCACGCTGCGTTCACTGATGTTAATGATGTCTCGTTTAAAATAGAATTTTTTTGACATGACGTGACCACGTGATGACACGTTCCACTCGTGTTGTGTTCAGAGACCCTGACCTTGGCCAGGAAAAACAGTCAGTCCCCCATTTAAAATGTTGCCGTCTAGTTTTTTTTTTGCTCGTGGATTTTATTTGCGAGCGTTTTACGAATTACCTCGAGGGCCGGATCAAATGGTAAAGGATGGGATAGCTAAAAGGAAGAAGGGGGAATATAATGCATTGAATTTGTGTTCAGGTTTCAGAAACATAAGATTCAGCTCTACAGGGGGGGGGCTCTCTGTCTCTCTGCCCAGAAAATCAGCTATCCAGGGGTGAAGCAGAACAGATCAATAATGCAGACACTCAAACACACACATGTTCAAACACACACACACACACAAAATATGCACCCAAACACACACACTCGCACAAAACCAGTCATTATCCTGACACGCATTTTCAAAGCTGAACCCTTAACTGCAGCCAAATGGTTCCCTATGTACAGCGCCTACCGTAGACATCCCAGTGGGACCCGTTTATACATGCAAATAGTCAGTCAGTCATCATAGGGTTGGCTTTAAATAGAATAAATAGTTCACATGAGTATGGCAGACAAGCTCTCAGAGAAGGAGGAGTGAGCGTTTCACAAATATCCGCTCTAGCAATACTGAAACCATGTAATCAGCCTTAAGTGACAAGATCCTTTTATCCATGTTCAGCCATAGTGACAGGGCTCTGCTGCTCCCGTGGCTGTGTTCTTTAGATAATTATTGAGTCTGCTTATAGAATTTCTACAACAAGACAGAGTTCATATGCAGTCCCCCGTATAGCTTTATTATAATGGTTAAATTATACCTTTCTCTGAAGTGTCAGACAAGCCAACACTTTGTTTCTTGTAAGTCACCTTAAAATACCATTTGATCTGACTATTTGTATTGTAAAGCTCCGGGACTGAAAACACTTAAGGTGTAGCAAGTGCAACTCTCTAAACTGTTTACATTGCTACACAATTTAATAATAGTCTCTGTAGTTCAAAACACATTTTCTCACCTGCAGCACTTCTTCCCAGAACACCAACATTCAATAAACTATCGCTTCTTTCCTCTTAAGTTTTCATCCTCCATCCTCCTTCTTCTTAGTCAAGTGCAAAATACATTTTTAAGTTTAGAGTTTCTCCTACTATAAACATCAATTAAATAACAATGAAAGTCTTTGGATATTTTACAAACAATGCATCCATCCATCCATCGTCTACCGCTTATCGGGGGTCGAGTCGCGGGGGCAGTTTGGGGTTCCTTACTGGAGCTGCTGCCCCCGCGACCCGACCCCGGATAAGCGGTAGACGATGGATGGATGGATGGATGGAAGTGTTACATGAAAATGAAATAAAATCAGGAACAATTACGTTTAAGCTAACAGAGGACATCTCTCTACCGTAAAACGCTACTAATCTACATATATCTTATAGCCCTGGGGCCCAGGGAGAGGGGAAAACATACAGACAGGAAGTACAGACATGACACAAGGGGAGTGAACTTTACAAAATAAAACAGGAAACACAAAGCAAGAACCATGACAAAGAGAGGGCGGAAACATAGTTTCTAATGAACACTAACACTGGTTTGTATCTGCCGGGAGTGTTAACAGGCTAATATCACCGAATGTGTCGGGACTGTGGGTTCTTCTGCCCCCTGGTGGCCGAACAAACAGTCCATGCAGCTTTAACAAACTGAGAAAGCATACAACAAACAAACATGTAAAGCCAGAACAAGTCTGTTCAGGGACAAAGATGGTTGTTTTTCTGGCAAGCGTGAGAACATCCTCATGAATATTTATTTGACAGCTGTCACAAAACAAAACTGCTATGAATTTAGACACATCCATTTTAAAATGTTCAGATAAATAAAGGAACGCTTTCTCTTCCTATAGGTCAGTCCACACACAGTGCTTGGTGTTGAAATGGAGAAGGCTCTTTCATATTCCATAAACTCTGAAATAGGAAGGCATCGGATTAAGTTCCCTGGTCTTCAGTGAGAGAGAGGGAAGAGAGGAAGATGCTCCTTTACTGTAATAATGGAGAGAAACCGACAAATGATAGAAATGAAGAAGAAAGAAAAAGAGAAATGGATGGAAAACTAAGAGCCTTGACCTAAATGAGAAGACGTATTGTTAGAGAGATGAAGAACGTCTCATTTAAACTGAATCAGTTCTGCCACCAATGAATTTACTCTTCTTTCTCGCTGCCTCCATGTGTGCCATGTGTGTCTTTCTTTACCTCTCCTACATACACACACTTGCATTTCATTCTGTCCATACGTTTACCAACAGTGTGTGTGCCTCATCCTCAGATGAATACGTTTTTGGCAAGAATAGTACCGCTTTCCCTTCCTTTCATTTTGTTCTCCCTCCATCCTTCTCTTTACACGCCAAGTGCTTTTCAGAAGAAATTAATGCCATAATCTGGAGGGGAGACGATTTCATCCAGAGCTTTTAGCTGCTGGACCAAGCATGAAAGCCTCAGCCCGTACTTCCAGCATGGCGTTCCCTTTGGGGCACTGTTAGCAACACGACTGGCTTCTCTCTCAAAGGAAATGATTAAACTCAGGGCTTCCTTTCTGACCATCAAAATTGGCAACTTTAACTCAGTTTGCAAGGGACTCCAACCAGCTGATTATGTCTAGAGATGGTTAGTTACTTAATCCATACAAAATGCTGGAAGAATCCCAATGCAGATCACATTTAGCCAAATGCACAGGCTTCCTGATATCAGTAATCCTGTGTCTTTGTCCATGAGTTTCGTAATTTAACATGAATTGGTGTGAAGACTAGCAATTTTTGTTATGCTTGAGAACGCCACTGATTTTCCACATCAAAGTCTGTTTCTAGGTCCTGGGCCAAAACCTTTTGTGGCTGCAGGGGGTGCTGGCAAAAGTCTGATAAATTGCCTCGAGTAATGTCAGTGGAGTCAACGTTGGCTGAGTTGAAGACTACAAGTTCAAATGAACACATTTGTAGGTGCGGAGTTATAAAGAAGTGAGTTTACCAGACCTTCTGCTTGAGGCTAGTGGCTCAAGGCTACATTAGCCACTATTAGCACAACACAAATCTCTGACCAAACTATCGTAGTTGAGTTGCATTGTGGGTAAAGTAGGTGCCAGGTTTTGACAACAAAACAGAACGTCTGGTATCTGCAACTATGCTGCATCAATGATGATCCTTTATTTGTTGTTGGACTACTCTTGTATATGACCTGCATGCAATTCATACGTTCATATTTCCTACAAACAAAAACCATCATATATTTAAAGAGTAAGCTGCTTGGGCTTTTGTGTAAATGTCTGAATTAAAAATGAAAAGAAGAAAAGTCTAGAACCGTACATGTGAGATGCTCACTTCTGGCTCTGCTTCTACCTATGAATATACTGTATCTCACGTAGTTTGGTGGATAAATCACACATTGTATCTTCAACCCACATTGATTTGGGTGTCACGGTGTTAAAACAGGAAATCGCAGCACATGTTCTTTGACTAAAATGTCAAAGCTTTATAGAGGTCAAGGCGTTGAGAATGGAGAGACACAGACACATGCACGCTGTGAATACAAATTCCAGCAGGACTAAGAAATGGCTGCAGAAAGTGTTTATGTAAAACACAGAACAGCATGAAACAGCCTCAAGGACTTTGAAGTCTGTCTCACAACTCCTTCAGTTTGCAGGATGGAACACTCCAACCATGACTGCCATTGTGGTGAAAATGCAGATTGGGTGCCTTCTGTCACAGCAACCACTCGCAGTTTGAATTTATATATAAAATGTATATGTATAAATATGTATAAATATATATATATTATTTTATATATATAAATATATATATATAAAATATAAATATAAATATATATATTTCTAAATATATATATATATATTTATATATATATAAATATATATATATTTCTAAATATATATATATATATATATATATGCCAAACCAAAGGTATAGAAATAGTTTAAGTTTGACTGTGTTACCCTCTGTGAATGGAACACTGATAGTATTTATGTCTCTCATGGAATAAACATTACTATTAGCCTCATAACTGTTGAGGAAGCAGGCCTCACAATCAATCCAGAGCTGTAATGAGGCCACTCAGAACATAACACACACCCTCCGGCCAATCACAATCAAGTTGTCAAATGTATTAGCTGTCGAATTGACACTGCTGAACTGCTAAATAACCTTTTGTGTTGTAATTGTTTGTGATTTATTATTGATTATTTTCCTCATTCTTTTTCCATGAAGATTTATAAAAGATGAACGATGAGTTTCATGCGTCCCGTCAGGGGAGACAGAAAACGCCTACAGCTGAGCTGGTTGTCCAATCTATCGCTGTATCTCTGCGACTGAGTTTGTGCCAGCATGAAGCATGAATCCATCCACACAAGTGACATTGTTAGAGTGGCACACCAGTGAGAGGGCTTCTCAGAGTAGAAGGACACAAGTCAAGATGATACTCAAAATAGCTGGAAGGTGTCAGTGTGGCTATTGTATGATCTGTGTGTGAAGGTTGATGTGTGGGCTGGTAAATATGGCTGCAGCAGTTGCAGGGTGCTTCTTCATGCTATTGATTTTCTATCTGATGGTCTGACACTCCCTCACCGCCAGCCAAACACATGCACACACAAACACACAGCGACCACTCAGACCACGTATGTTATAACTCGTAAAATGTAGCCGAAAATCCGATCATTTTACACATACGTACGCCCATTGGCACACAGACAAAGACTGTACGTAGCACTTTTTCATTAGACATCACATGTTTTTGTAATAACGTATGATTTATGTGAGGGTAACAATTGAAATGCATACACACACCAATAAGAAAAACACCCATTATGTATGTTATCTTTATGTTTATTGACGTATAGAGCAGGAAAGTGACCGACAGCGGCACAAACATAAATAATACCACTTGGAAAACCAAGTTATCCATTTCTACTCTTACTGATGTTGCATTGGTTTTATATTAACTCAGTTTGTATCTTCTGTTCTTCTCTCCATCCTTGTCTCTTTCTCTAAATAACAAACATTTCTCTAAATCAGCCTAATGCCTTACGATACTTCTGCAGGTATGAAGGTGTCTGTCAATATCTTCAATTTGTACGGATGACATCATGCAAATATCTCTCTTCCAGTTCTCTCTTCCAGTTTGGCTCCGGCGTTTAGTCCCACAGCAATTAATTTACAAAAAACCCTCTAAGCAGGCAATTAAACACATCCCTTAACCTTGCTTTCAAATACTGTAGATTATACACACATCCTAATAAAACTCTCCTTCTCACTCCTGCTGTTCATTATGCTAATGGCGTTCACCTTTTAGCTGGCGTATCTGCCTTTATTTTAATATTCAGAGAATAGGAGAGACTGGAGGAGGGAAAAAAAATTGTTTGTTTTGGGTGATTCACGCTTCACCAGTGAACATGTTCCAATAAATAATTCTGCGGCGGGATGACAGGAGCGGGCGTGAAATTATTACACAGTGCACCCTGATTATTGAAAATGGAGTGTATCTATTTTTCCTGAGAAAGAGGGAGAGGGGGTGTTGTTTGTTTTTTTGTTTGCCACCAGTGTGTGAAGTCCCAGTCTCTCTCAACTCTAATGTAATTAGACATGGGAGATGGTGTGTGTGTGTGTGTGTGTGTGTGTGTGTGTGTGTGTGTGTGTCGGTGATTGGGGTTAAAGGAAGGAAACAGGGGGCTAGACGTTTTTCCTTTGTGAATAATTCATGGCCTTGAAATCTATGAGAGGTTTCTGCTAAGTAGTCCTGTAGACAGACAGTGACGGAATTCACACACACACACACACACACACACACACACACACACACACTCACACATTTCAAGTAGCACTAAGGACGCATGATAAAACAAATACTGTAAAGTAGAAAACGTATGCAAAAATTCCCACATACAATGACCTGGAATGTAAAAATACACAATATAATACATACAGACTATCGGCAACAACACTAACCTGCGGCCAGATGTATCACCGTACACACAGTATAAATCAAACGATGCACAACCCATTTACAACATATGTATTACAGAAGACGGGGGGGAGAATCCGTACACCTCAGTGTGTGGGGAGAGTGTTATTCTTTTAGTGCATTTACTGTATATTTTAGATTTCTACATGAAACAATAGTAATTAAATATGAGACAAAGCTGCATTAAAAACATTATTTTAATGATTGTCCCCATGGTAATTATAATTTTGGTATTTTGACGTGTCCTGTCCCTCTGTTTTTGTCCTTTCAATTAAATCTTTTTTAATTATTTTTTTTGTGTGAAACACAAAAGTGCTGTAAACTGATATTTCCACGATGACTGAGACACAGGAAAAGAACAACATAGATTGACACTGCTTTATGAACACGACAACATAATTATGTATTTTATATTTATGAGTTTTAGTTTTGAAGAAAGTCAGAGTTTCTTATATTACACAGTTTCCTAACGACATAAACAGTTGGATTCACTCAGACTCAAGAGTTCCTGATAGTCCCCTGACCACTAAATGCTTTACTCCTCACTCACTGACATGCACACTCACACACACACACACACACACACACACACACACACACACACACACACACACACACACACACACACACACAGACACGCACACACTCTCTGAGTGTCCCGACTGCTAAATACTTTACCCACCTGGCAACCCATAGCTCTGTTAGTTAAAAGCTTTCCGATTGGATGTACACGTATCCCATTTCACTTTAAAGAGCCTGCGGGAAGCAGAGCCGCTCGCCATCGGCGGGAAAACATCACACTTTTATTCCGGGAAAGTCAGGAGAGAATGAGGCGATGACCGGCAAAGAGATGGATGGATATAGACGGAGGCAGCGAGAGTGCAGGAAAAGGATGCTCTGTTGTAATTAGTTTATCTAATATCACTCGGCTTCTATCTCTGTCATGTTCCCTCCAAGTCACTTGTTCATTCCTCCACTTCTTCTCGTTGACTGGGTTCTCGTCACCTCACCTCACCTCTCCTCTTCACTGCTTTAGCTTGAACATGACTTGTTTTTTGTTTTCTAATTTATCTTACCTGAGCTTTCAACAGAGTCCTCCTCAGTTCACCTTCCTCTCACCTTCCCCTCCCCTCTGTTACCCTCTCTTCTCTCTCTGCCGTCCCATTCTCCCTCCCTCCTCCTCCTGAACTCACCCATCTCCTTTTTTCTCTCTTTCCCCCTGCTTCATCTCTTCCATCCATTCATCCATCCAGCATAATGTGCCTCTAAGTGAGTTACCTGCGGGAACAAAGCGGATCACATCGCTGTAGTGATTACATCACCAAGTTAATATTATGGGCTCACTTGTTTATACTCTGGATGTGGGAGAAAGACACAGAGCTCATGCATGAAGGTTCCTGAGTTTTAGAACGGCACAGCTGTTTAGTTTATAGCTTATACATTTCAATGCCTGATCTGAATCCGTGGTATGGTAATAATTCATGACATTTTCTGGAAAATAAATATCCATTTTCCTATGTTCAGCTGCTGACTGCCGTGACAACAATAGTTCAGACGTAATTGTGATATAGTGGCATATACAGCGGGGGTGGGGGGGGGGGGGGGTTCTGCAGCCATCATTCTCTGTGACATGTTAAGAGTAATTTCACAGGAGCAGTCTGAAGCACCTTCTGTTCCAATCGGCCTTATTGTAAAACATTGGCCATCCTTTGGTTATTATGTTCACGCAATGTTGTTTGATTCATAAATGATCCAGGACCAACGAAGACAACAGGGAGTGTCTTACTGTGCAGCTTCTGAGGATGCAGCTCAGCTCAGTTGCAACATCAAATTAGCCATTTGTGAACTGCTGCTGAACAAGACATTTAAAGCGAGCATGGTTACGAGTTACGAGAAGGATCCGCCTTCACGTATGCTGTTGTTGCTGAATTTCCCAAACCTGCTTGCTATACGATTGTGTGCCTTTTTAAAGCTTTCAGCAGAACATTGATGCTGGAGAACTGAATAAAAGTGACTGCTCTTTGGTCCCAGGGCCTTTCAGAGTGGTGCAGGTGCAGAAAGGTTTTGGGATATTTTGCCTTTATTGGACAGTCTGACAGCCGAGAGTGACAGGAAACACGTGGAGAGAGAGGGAGGCAGGTCATGCATGGAAAGCCTCCAGCCAAATCCAAACCAGAGGTCTCGTGGCCACATGGTGTGTGCCGTAGACTGCCGGGCTGCTTTTGCCCTCATGGGTACTTCTTAACAGCGGTCAGTGGACGTGGGTGATTGTGTGCACACATTAAACTATAGTGCAGAGTAGTGAACATGGAGGCCATTTAACTTATGAAGTGGAACCCAGTCAGACCTCAACAGCAGACAGTGTGTTGAGGGCTTGCTGTGCCCTCAGAGGAGAAATTAAATGTGTGTGTGCACAACTTTTAAAGTAAATGATAAAGAGTGAATCTCTTCACAGTTGGAAAAGTACATTATCCTTTTTTTAAATATAGTTTAATGCAAAAGCACATTGCAACCCCTAACATATCGACTGAACTAGTGATCCTGTTACAATTCTTTATTATAGTATATTGAATTTTCAAAAGCCAGAGTTGTATCTAAATGGCAGACAGTGAGTCACTTACTAAAATGTAATGTCAGAGATGTTACATTATAGAAATGATACCCTAATAGCTTGCTGACCGACTCGTTTTGGTGTCAGGAACCTTCTGAGCTCCAGGAAATGTTGCTCTGGTTTCAAAGGTCCTTTGTAAATGTTTTCATAGTTCTCACTGCATTTCAATATGTTTTCTTTTTCTGTGCTCTCACATTCCCCAAACGTCAGGAAGACATTTCCTCAGAATACATTTTCAGTGCAGACAATTATGAGTTCTGACATTATACATTCTCGTATGTAGACCGTAACATATTGTACACTAAACTGTAAAAATAAGTTTCTCATCTGAACTTGCTCCTTCTACACATCAGGTGTTAATTAGCAACGAGCAGGTACATGAGTTAGTGTGTAACCAAACAACACCAGAGCAGAGATGCTTCTTCATTGAAAGAAGAGCAAAGGATGACACTGAAGGTTTTCTCAATGGTCTGGCATTTCCATGTAACAAACCATCTGGCACGTTAGCTTAATGAAATGTACCCTGTGGAGTTTTTGAACTCTAGTAGGGATATGGAGCAATGTTTTTAATGAGTTGGTTCAACACACACATGGACACACAAATAGTTTCACATTATTTTACTGAATAACCAAAATAATGCAGCAATAGCCGGACAAAAGCAGAGAAGAAGAAGATTGCAAGCTACTAAAAATAGATGCAAACAATGCAGGATCTTAAATAATTTAGCTTTGCAAATGTTTTACAAGGAAAGTGAAATCAACATGTTTGTTAGACCTGAAGGATCAAATCAAATCAAATGTATGTATATAGCCCAATATCACAAATTACACATTTTAACAGTGGCAACCGGCCACATGAGACACAGAAACTCTGGGGATGATGCCCCGGATGCTGAGTTAGTAACATACATACATACTTATATGCATACAGATAGAGAGGGAGAGGAGGAGAGAGGAAGAGAAGGAGGAGAGAGGTGTAAGTCACCCGGCAGTCTGAGCCTATAGCAACATAAGTAGGGGCTGATCCAGGGCAAGCCTGAGCCAGCCCTAACTATAAGCTTTATCAGAGAGGAAAGTCTTTAGCTTGCTCTTAAATGTGGAGAGTGTGTCTGCCTCCTGAACACAAACTGGGAGCTGCTTCCACAGGAGATGCACACTAAACAAGTTGATATTTGACACTGAATGTAAATATATTGTTTGTTGCTCCTCCGCAGGAAATGTGAGAAAAAGTACACAATAACTTTCTTGACATAATTCTTGTCAGCATAACCATAAGATTGTTGTTATGGATAATAATATATCCTCTGTAAAATATTCTAAACCTGCGGTGAAACCAGAGGTCTGTTATGTCAACAGTAAACGAGAGCCCGTTGCAACAGAGGAAAATGTCACACAGAAGATTAGGATATTACAGAGAATCACTGGAATGCTAATGTTTACTCACCCATGGGAGAACAGAGACAGTTTGAGAAGCCACTATGCATTTCTCTGCTTTTATGCTTGTATCAGTTACCCTCCTGAGGAAAAGAGAGCACTTGTCACAAAGCGTGTGTGTGTGTGTGTATGTGTGAGAGTGCGTTTCGTTGACTGATTGTGATTTGCTGTGACAAAACACTGCAGTGTTCTCCGACCAACTTACAGCATTTCAATTAAGAGCTTTGTGTATGTGTGTGTTTGCATGTTAAGCAGGATGCAACTGTTTATTTTCTCTGTGTGTCTTCTATTCTCGTCTCTTTTTCTCTCTTACATTTTGTTACGCTGTAAATATCAGTTTACAGCCAAATATGGCTTAAGGTTATTACAGCGCCTTGTTGTAAAACAGCTCAACAGGACGTGGATCAATAGCAGTAAACATTACGGGCGGAGGAATTTAGGATCCTTAATAATGTTGTTTTTTATAGTTGTTATTTTACTTTGCATGTCCAATATGGGAACTTATTATATAAATCTCATAAGAGTGCCTTCAAGTTACCCAGCAAATGTTTAGAAAGAAAATGAGAAGCCAAAGCTGTAAATCTGTGATAAAGTAAAACTCAGCTGCTGCTCTGTTTATAGTGTCCAGTACATAAAGCAACAAAGCATCTTCAGGTCTCTGTGGAGCCGACTGTGTTCGTACTCCACAAGACAAACAATGTAAACTTTCAGAAAATAAACTGGCATGAATAAGACCACGGGTAGAATTTAGTCATTTCTGGTGAAATTAGAAAACCCTTTTTGTTGATGAAGCACGTTAGAACACAGAAACTCAATGCCTCTTTGAATGTCTTTTTAAATTCAAATAGATGTGAGGTGACTGTAGGGTCCCTTTGTAGATTTTGAGTGTGTGCTAGAGCGCAAATGGCTTAATATTCATACCAGGAATGTACAATGTGTACAATCCTTTGTTAGCATATTCCCCATATATGTGTGTATTGTTTATTTGGATCCCTATTGGCTCTTACCTCAGCAATGGTCCATTAAAAACTAAACATATGTAGGCGCATCATACACAACAGTCCATGTCCATGAGACAAGAATAAATCATCTTTTTAAGAGTTTAAAGTCGAGTGTGTAGCTCGTAGATCACATTCACCTGAAAACCCCTCGGCCTTCAGGTAACCTCTCTAGAGCCATTGTTTGGTTTGTCCATTCTGGGCTACCGTAGAAAGATTGCAACCATTTAAGGGGATTCTACACTAATTAAAACATAGTTATGAATTATACATTCCATATCTGCCAACAGATCGTGCTTAATCCTACACACTGGACCTTTAAGCCTCAATTCAAATCTCAAGTCCTTCAGGGGAAGCCATGAAAATGAATAACGGACTGTTAAATTGGTGCAGCAACAGAAACATTGTTTTCTTTTCAAAGCTGTTATTAGTGTTTATCGATAACTAAAACCAAGTCCTGTGTGAACAGGGCTAATAATTACTGTTCCTAAATGTGAACGAATGATAAGCAAAATAGAAGATCATCAGTGAACATCCCGTCTGTGTGTGCACATAAATGTGTTGTATAGAGTTCTGCAGAGGTCAGACATCAGGCCACGTCCATCAGAATCTGTGAAAGGAACGAGGATGACCTCTACAGTCTCTCACATCCACACAAACCCACACACACTGCGGCCCGAACCAACCACACAGCTTAAACCACTTTGAAAAGAGGGAAAATTGAACCACTTGCAACCGTATCATAATATCACTCTGTCTTTTTTCCTCTGACACTTTTAAACACACACACACACACACACACACACACACACACACACACACACACACACATGCACGTAAAGCAGCGTTAAAACCTTAATCTCATTCATTTATTTCTCATCAGCGAGTGACGGGAAGAGAAACAGTTGCGTCACATTACCGCACTCTGCTTCCAGGAAGCTCTATTAAAAAGGATGTTCACTTTTTTCAACCCCCTCTGCCTCTATTTACCCATAAGTCTTTGTAATCTGTTTAGAGGGTTTATGGACGCTCAGAAAGTGCTCTTTCCTCACAGCGCGGCTCATTTATCAAGCGAGATTAAGAAAAGTCCGGAAAGTGTTTTGAATACGTGCTATCAGACTCCTCAGTTGCAAATTAAATTGTACCCGAGTTATGTGTTTTGAATGCACATTTGGCAGCGTTTGATAAAAGGCAACAGTTTGCATTGACTGTGTGAGTGTTATCCATTCGTAGTCATAAACCTACGTGTGTGTGCTCTGTGTTTAAACTACAGTGAACCAGGCTCAACAGCAGCTTTACATGTTTGTGTTGTGATGTGTTGTGTCGTCACAGAAACACTGTTTGAATACAGTTAATAAACACATCCTATGGTATCTATACTATACAAAGTGTAATACCACCAACACACTCCACTCTGACCCTTTAACAACCAATTCAGAAACGGCTCTAAAACACATGTGGTGACATAAAACATTATAGTTACAGAGGTTCCATTTCAAACACACACTAAGGTAACATAATGTGCATGTAGCTAGTAAATGCTGTCATTAACATACCACTAAAACGGGACAAAATAACCCCGATAAAGGGACCCGGGCGATCTCACAAACACTCAGCAGGTGGATCTTACTAAGGACTGATGTAGCAGAACTCTGCAGTAGTAGTAGTAGTAACCTTCCAGCACAATGCATGGCAGCAGATAACATCTGGTTATTGTCAGGCGGCAACCTCCGCTTCTGACAAATGAAGCCGATGAGGAAGTGCCTTAGAGTTGCATTCTTCCTCCTGGTCACTTCTCACTTGATTTATTACCTCAGTTAACATGTTCCTAATGACTTTATGATCTCAATCGCTAGTTTCAAGTCTTCTTCAATACAGCAGGATGTTCTTTTTGTAAAATTAGAGCGGTGGCTACCGTGTGAACGACAAGTTGCTACTTCACGGTGAGGTTCAAAACTGTCAAAGGTCCATGGTTATGGTCTTTGGTCTTTGGTTATGGTCTGTCGATTGACTTTTCTACATTGCATTGTGGGACACTTTACATTGTGTCCACTTTATACTGTCGTTAGGCATTTAGACAACACTACAACATTGAAAACACACGATTATGTGGACCGTATAGTGAAAGGTGAATGATTTCCATCTTAACATAAACTCAAAATAACGTCCACATGATACAGTCTGGACGTGTAGATCCACACCAAGAAGAAATATACAAGCAATCTGAGGTGAACGTCATTCATGGACACACTTCAACAGCTCCTTCTTTTATCCCCTTTGGACACTCAACTCCTGTGTGAGTGAGTGTTTGTGATGTGTGTGTGTGTGTGTGTGTGTGTGTGTGTGTGTGTGTGTGTGCGTCTGCATTTTCTCTGTTTGCGATTATTAGAACCAAATGTCCACATGAGGTTATTGAGCGACAAGTACAATCCTCCACAGCCAGGTCATTTCACTGTACATCTGCAACATGTTGTTTGATGGTTGGAGTTAGGTTGCAGGAAATGAATGTGGGGTGTGCGTGTGTATGTGTGTGTGTTCGTGTGTGTGTGTGTGTGTATGTGTGTGTGATGTGGGTCAAACTCAGTGCATTCAGATTTATACCATACATTTTGTATGAAACCTTTTGCATGCACTCTTCACCCTAACCTAACCCCACACACACACACGCACACACACACACACATTTCATACTGTACTAAGTTTAGAACATTCCCGTCCCCCCGGCTGATGTTATTTGTTTTCCGTCCCCAGCTTTTCCTCCTGTTTTGTTGTCATTTGTTTGTTTCTTTAAATAGTTATTTCTCTCAACTAACCTTCCAGTCAATCTTGCGGGTGTTCACAGATTGAATCCTCTGTGGTGTCTACAAATTAGCATTTGGTTTGCGTCCCCTGTCACAACAAATATGTGTCTATGGGTTGTTTTGCTCATATTTGACAGCAGATCATCAGGCTGTGTTTTTGTTGTACTGTACTGGGATGCTGAGTGTGTGTGTGTGTGTGTACCAATAGTTCTGTCCAGTGGGATTGTATTGGAGTTGATTTAGGAGATCCAGTTGTCGGTCGTCCTCATAGCACTCCTTATGGGTAAAGACTCACCTATTTTTATCGTGTTTGTTCTTATTTTTTCATTTTGTGTCACAAACTTTTCAAGATATTTACTGTCACCGAACAACTGTTAAGAGAAGACTTCCAAACCACTTCTGCGAGTTGTTAACGCTGGTTTTAGGAAGTTGCTACACTTGGTTACTTCTGCACAAGCTTGTTCATCGAGGACTTTTGTGCAGTTTTTCCAAGAAACGTAATTCCTTCTCACAATCTGAGCAGCGAGGTATTCAGAATGGCTAGATGCCATCCAATCCTGCACACAGTCCCTTTAAGAGTGGGTCCCATGTTAGTATGTCACTTACAAACACCAGTCACCAGCTTCATGCTATTTCATTGATCAACAGTTGGTGGAAACATGATAAGAAATGTAGCAATGTGCCAACAAAGGCAGAGAGGAAGACGACTGCAGGGCAAGTTAAAATAACAACTTTGTTTCCTCCATCCATCGTCTACCGCTTATCTAGGGTCGGGTCGCGGGGGCAGCAGCTCCAGTAAGGAACCCCAATCTTCCCAGTGAGGAGATATAATCTCTCCACCGAGTCCTGGGTCTTCCCCGGGGTCTCCTCCCAGCTGGACGTGCCTGGAACACCTCCCTAGGGAGGCGGCCAGGTGGCTCCTTACTAGATGAACCACCTCAACTGACTCCTTTCAACGTAAAGGAGCAGCGGCTCTAAACTTTGTTTCCTGAGCAAAAGTTTTACACATTTCTTTATCCATTTGTACAGAAGAGTGTGTGAACATGTGTCGTCTGTGTTCAGCTTTATTTAAATGTTGAACTTACATTCCTAAATACTTAACAAAACACAAGTTAATACTTTGCTTCTGTCTGCTCTCAACACACATTGTTTTCTTTGGGTTCTTTACAAAGGTGTGATGGTACTCTCCTCCTTCTCCTCTTTATACAAAGGATCACATTTGGTCTGTCAGCATGTAAGTGTGTTCTGTGCTTTGTGACGTGCTGCTAAAGTGTGTCTGTGCTCTTTTGTGCTCCTTTTAATCCAGACTTTTCATTACAGTTTGAGGTTCACTGTGTCACTTTAAATCTCCTTGATTCTGTGTGTAAACAACTCTTCAGGTCAAAGTGTCCATCTGTTTACACGGAGGGGTTTGAAGCGCTTCCACGTATCATCACATCCACACTCACGTACACGTATGTCTGATCTCACACACCCGAGCTCTGAAAGGTGCTTTCATGTTGACATTTGTCTGCCCTCACTTGCTGCTTTAGGCTAATAACAAACAAACATTTCAGTGTTTGTGTGTCTGTGTATGTTGTGTTAGTTTATCCAGTATGATGTGAAATATGTCAGTGATACCATTTAACTGTCAGAAAACGCTGATATCTGTCGTTCTAGAAGGCAATAAACAGAAATGAACATATGGAGGACTAACTTACATGTTGGTTATGAAGATCCAGTTGGATATTGGAACCTCTTTATGTACTATTGTGTAGTTTAAATTCATTATATTTGAATTGTAATTCACTATATTTAACAAGCTTATCTCGTGTTTGACATATAAAATCTTGAGAATGACTTTTAATTGCACCTGCTACCGAAACTGAGTAAAACATACAGTATCTAAGGCAGGGGTAGGGAACCGTATACGGCCCTCGAGGTAATTCATGAACACACGCAAAAAAATCCACTAGAAAAAAAACCCCAAAACAATCTAGACTGCAATAGAATACAACGGGCGACTGACACAACACGAGCGGAACGTGTCATCACGTGGTCACGTCAAGTCAAAAAACTTCAAACGAGACTGTCGTTGACGTCAGTGAACGCAGAATGGCGAGTGTAAAACAGAGAAAGGTAAATGTGGAATGTCGCACTTTCTAGGAGAAATGGACGAACGATTATTTCTTTGTGGAAGTAAAAGGCCAGTGTGCCTAGTTTGTGCGGCACGAAAACATGTCAAACTGCACGAGCTGAACGGACGAGTGCTTTTGGATAAAGTTAACGCTCTTCAGCGGAGTTTGGCCCAACAAGCAGCTCTCTGCAGAGATACAGAAAGATACATGGATAAAATAAGTTGCTTCTTTGCACAGCATAAAAGAAAGGTGAAATGAATGGGCTGTGTCTTAAAATAAATTGCAGAGGTTATGAGTTCAATAATTATTACGGCCCTCGATGGATGTTGTAAAAAATAAAATGGCCCTTGATAGGAAAAAGGTTCCCCCCCTGATCTACGGTAACCATGTGACCCTTTATCTAAGAAGCTTCTTCAGCTCCACTCTGATTGGTCGGGAGATGTTAAGTAATAATGTATGTATAGAATAAAAACAGTACAGGATGAATCAGCACTTCTCGTATTACAATTTGTCAGAGTTAAAAACAGAAATGGAACAAACACATTACACACTTTATTCCCAGCTGACTGAATATAATTAATAACCAAGAGAGCTATTTGTATCCAGGATTGTGTATCAGGGTCCTTTTCAGCCAAAGTGTGTGTGTGTGTGTGTTTAAGTGTCCAGACAGATTCCAGCTCTGTTTCTGTCACTTGCGTGTCTCTGTTTGTGTTCAAGGTCATGTTCTATGTGCATATGTGTGTTCTTTATTTGTGTGTGTGAGAGGTAAGCAGAGTGCATGAATAAGAGAAGATATTTCTTGACATCTTGTCTTGCCGTTTCTAAATGTAGTGATAATCTGACATCTATCCTTTTATTTGGCTGCTTGTTCCCACGCCAACCAGTCTGTCATTAAATCCATAAAGCGTCTTTAAAATCGGAGCTTGAACATTGTGGACAAAAAGCAAATAAGGTGCGATCATTGTGCATTAGAAGTAAACACAAGATTTATGTTTCGCAAACTTTATTGATTTCCGTTATGTAAAACCTTTAAATGCACTTGCTCCTCAGCCTTTCTGCAAATAAATCAAGCGATTAAAGAACATTAGCTGCCCCAGAGCAGCTTTAAGTAATTATAACGTTACATTTTACTAAACACATTTCGCTCAGAAAGGAACAGAGTCCTGGACCTGCAAACTTTGCTGCAAACTTCTCCACTTTTAAGAGAGATGTCTCATGTCTGGCTTTTAAATGTACTCTAATGTATGTTTTATTTTATCTTGCTGTATTCAGCTCTTTTATCTTGGAATATAGACGTGTTTACAGCAACATTATTAGTGTTTGGCAGTTTGCAGGTGATTAGAGAGTCTTTCATCTTTACAGTTAGAGTGGATCTGGAGTCCATTAGCTTAGTTAACATGTCCAGTAAGACCTCCACAGTACGGACCATCACACTAACTCACAGCTCTCCCTGTCCCGCCGTATTACTGATACATTAGAGATGGACCTGTTGTGTACGTGACACAATATATTTGTCTCAGAATATTGCAAGATGACCCGTCTCAAATACCAACTTCTGTCCAAAGAATGACTTTGTGTCGATGTGAAGACGAGAAAAACATGGACTGAAGTTAACAAGCGGCCAACATATCTCACATTACAGCGTGGGGATTATTTCACAGATAAATTAGCACTAACGGCAAGATAATTATTGGTCAATCGGTTTGTGTCTGCATGTAGAAGGTTAATTATTTCATTAAATGAATGTGTGAATCTCATCTTCATTGTGCAGAAATTGCCTGTTTATAAACATTAAATTGATTTTCTTGACATTCTGTTTCATGCAATGTTTTTATAAAACCTAAAAAACAACAGTTCATTAATAAAGTGAAGAGTTCTCAGTGAAGGAAAAGCAGAACAATAAAACAATTACACCGTTGATCATTTGTTGATCTTTTGTGGTCATGTGACTTGTTGAGATAAACGTATGTTTGGGATATTTAGGTAAACTGTAGTGTAAGTTTAGACTCCTGAAGTAAGGAGGCTGTATATGAACGCTTAAATAACCTCCTTCTGTAGCTTTTCCCCCGCCTGGTGACTGGAATGTTGTTCCTGTGTGTCCTGCTGTGTGTGTGTGTGTGTGTGTGTGTGCGTGTGTGTGTGTGTGTGTGTGTGTGTGTGTGTGTGTGTAGGTGGGTGCACGTGAGCATGAGCGTGCATGTGTGTGTCACCTTTGCTGACACTGTTTCCCACACTTATCCATCTGACAGCTAATGATTGATTGGCTGCTAAATGCTCCCTTCACACAGATGTGCACGCACACACACACACACACACACACACACACACACACACACACACACACACACACACACCCGTACACACACACGCAGGAAAGTCCATTATACATCTATCAGTGGGTCTGTCCTAATCGTAATAGGAGACAGATGTAAGGTGTTGGGGATTACCACTTTCTCTGAATATAGACACACACATAAACACAACCTGTTTTACACACATACGGAAAAAAGACATACACTCCGCTTCCTTCCTTTTCACACATGCACACATTTCTCTTCATCTCAAATTACACACACACACACATACACACACACACCCTCGGGCAGTGCTGTATCCATTTAACGTGCTTAGCTGTGTCTGACAACAATGATCAGAAGTCTCCTTGAGAAGGGTTGGTAAGAAGGTGAGCTGTCCCCTTCACTAAAACCATTCATTACTCAACTCTCCGCCTGGATGAATGACCATGGTGTGCATGTTTCTAATGTGTGTGTGTGTGTGTGAGTGTGTGTACTTGCATACCTATCTTTTACATTCAGCAACACTGAACGACCGAGCCTACGTGGGACATTTTGAAAGTGCACTGTTGGTCTCACTTTGAATCATGCCAAGAACATGCCTGAGACTCTCTGCTGAATTTATTATGATGTTAGTCAACAGAGGAGCTGCAAGTGTGTGTGTGTGTGTGTGTGTGTGTGTGTGTGTGTGTGAGTGTGTTAAACTCCAGACTCAGCGCTGCCTCTGGAGGCTGGAGCTGGCACTCACATGCATACATCCTTTTTTCACACTTATCATATTGTGTAACAAAATATAAAGGTTTAACTTTTGTGTCAGAATAGCGTCGACAGTAAGATAATATATTTCCATTTAAATTAAACACTTCCACTTCCACTAACCACCCTGCACAAGTACAGGCTTCCAATTAATTTATAAATTAATATATATTCCTATACAATTAATTTCAGGATGAAATTTGTTGTGCAGAAAAAGCGCCCATTGCTGGCAGTACATAAAGACACAAGGATGGAGAACTCAATGAACCTGAAGCGACTTCCTGAGTGTTTCTGCATGACCACTATATTGATTATTTTTCATATTACAGCAAAGACAGCCAGCTGTGAAAAGTTCAGGCCCTGCAGGGGATTCTGTCCGCCGCTCTCAGAGAGGTGAGAACAGTCGACACTACAGGAAAATATAGGTTTGATTGGAGCGAAGGCTGTATTCGTCCTTCACTCCCCTTCTCCCACGCACATAATGCATATTGTATTAAACAGGTATTGACAAAAGGGATCATGATCTCGGACACGATCTAACATGTGAGGTTTATCTGGCAGTCGTGTGAAGTTTGTTCTTGTTTGATACTGGACCAGACACACATTGATTCCCTTGGATGCTAATTTTAAGGTCATAAATCTGTCGTGTCGTTGCGTTACATTTTAAAAAGCCCATGTGCTGCCACTCTTTACAATACATCCAAGTCAATCAAACGCAAATGCACGACAATAGGAGGTAAAGCAGCGTCGGTGTGACGTGTTAAGACTTTTAATAAAGGTTCAAATGAATAGAAGCTCAGATTAGCAAATGTTACAAACATGATGTGAAAAGGAACAAACATGATGTGAAAAGGAACAAATGTTTAGTCGGGATCTGGGATTTTTCTGTGGCTTTAAAAAGCTTTATTTGTTGGTGCATTGGTGTGGTGGCATGAGCGTGAGAACACTGCACGTTGCACAGTTTTTGCTTTAGTCATCAAAACTGAATTAGTAAAAGTTGGAAGGCTACACTGCAATGACATCACGTTTAACACAAATACAATCCAGCAGTGTGCGAAGTTCAAAGCGCACTGAGCTTTCACAGGCGTTGCAGACTCAGTTCAGCTGAAACGCCGTTCCGTTACCAACATCAGCAGCGTATGATTCCCCTGTGGCTTCACCTTCACACACCGAGATACAGGACAACAGCAGCTACGTTAATGTCTCCGTCCATAAATCCAGCTCTATTCTCCCCTTCACTGTCACAAAGATGAATAACGCCCAGGTGTGGACATAATACTCCCCTGTTCAATAAGGACAAAGAGTCGTCCACTCTTAATGATCTGTTTCTGCATTAACGATCTGTCTGTGCACTAATGACTCAGCCTTCATAATGACTAACTGATGATGTGGGAGGAACAGAGAGGAAAATGTTAGCCTCCCAACGCGCTCAATATCTGCACGATTAGAGGGAACATCCACCCAAAGACACACCATCCCAGGTCTTTGCTTCGTAATGACCAATTGATGATGTGGGAGGAACAGAAGAGGGGAAGTTTGACAGTGAACTGAGTCAATACTTCCTGACGCAGGCAGATTAGCACTCAGTCTCAATCTCCACCATGTGAAAGAGAACTGGGTGAATGCACTCTTGCCTGTTGGAGCACATAAGATGATAATAAGATATTTCATAATGATTTGTCTACTTTTAGGATGGATTTGAAGAGCTCTAAAAAAACCTCATGATCCAGTCTTTTTCTGCTAAAACGGCTCAATCAGTCAAAACGTTGGTTAAATGTGTTAAAATTGTCTCTAGAGCTGCAACTAACAGATCAGTTGTTTGTTCTATAAAATGTCAATGAGTGTTTCTCAAAGCCTGAGAGGACGTCCTCCAACGTTTCATCGTATAGAAGCTGAAAGAGGAGAATTTTGACTTTTAGCGATTAATTTGTCTTTAAAATACTCTGCAATTAATGTAAGAATTGACAATGAATCAAATAACCTCTGCAGATCTAATTTCCTAAACATTAACAGTAATTGTTTTGATAGTAAAGTATTCTAAAATGAACAACATCTTAAATGTAGATGAACAAAACTTAATATCCCTAAATGAAGTTCCCACTAGGTTGAGTTAGCCGCTCTTCGTGAAGTATCATGATTTATTTGAATTGTGTGCAATCAGTCTCACTGAGTAGAATAAATGTCACTATGAGGGCCGGATATCTGACCCGTCTTCACTTCATCTCCTTCATTATTCACGAAAGGGAAGTTAGTGTCTACTACTGCAATTTCTACGTCCATGATGGCTGCCATAAAGTGCTCAATAACCTGATAAATGATGGAGGAGGAGTTTATCTCAGGCGCAAATGCCTTTACTGAGGGAGACATTTTGATTTGAAGAAATGTTCAATTGCTAAAAGGACACCACCCTGACACGGTGTCGTCGTCACCCTCAGCCGTAGATGCTGAGGTGCACTTTACAGGAAACACGAGGCTCGCTTTGTCCTGCAGAAAACTTCTTTTGTGCATGAATCATTAATCGATGTTGGGGGCAGTGCTTTGCATAATGGGCAGATAATGATGAAGGCAGGACAGAAAAGAAAGACCTCAACAGGCAACTTGGTCAATATGAGAATGATGGAGATGGATTAAGACTTCTCCTGCAGAAGCCTCCAGTACTTCATGTCACAGAGTTTATTTCCCTTTCTTTAACCCTCAGTGGACCGTCCAGGTCGACTCAGATCTCACTCTTTATAATAACGGCCTGAGGAGGACTCGATAAGAATTGATAGCGCGTTACAAGCGTTATATGTGTACGACATTGACTTGGAAAACAAATGAAGTTCTTTATGTTCATACATTTAAAGCGGTTTAATGTGAGACCTTAGGGGGACGTAAGCATTACAACTCTCATGACGATGATGTGGCAGGAGAAGAGAATATTATCTCCCAACTTGTCAGAGGATTCATATCGTATTAATAAGTAACGGAAAAACTCACACACACACACAGGAGTCATGACCCCGGGACTACTGAAACTCTACGTTTGCACTATGAACAGACCATTTGCTTTTTTGCAATGTACGAACATTAAAAACGATGTGTCAGCAAACAACAGAGTGTCAGAGCTCCAGAAAATGTAAAGTGGACATGCAGTAGCTGCAATCAAAGCCTTGTGCACAATCCCCCCAATGCATGGAACAGTGACACCACAGTCACTTACACTGTGCTGGAAATGAAAGGTCAGCGCTATGAGACGACGTACAGGAAATGAGCTTGATAATGGGAAGACGTGAGGCATCGGTGATGAACATCTTCGGTCATGACAGTTGCATCCTGTGTGGTGTGAACACAAGCTGTGATTGGCCAGGGTTCAACGTGTCACATGATACGTTTCTCGGCCAAGTTACAGGATGATGATCTCCTAATCTGGCACAGTGATCACCTGGAGGACATAAATGTCTCACGCCCGCTTTAAAGCGTCCCGACTGGGTAATTGTGGCTCGTGTGGGTCGTGTCTGCAGGCTGGAAGCTCGGTGAGGGTCGTTGCGATGGCTCCTGATTGGTCTTGATGGGGGGGGACAGTGAGAAACTCGTTTTTCGGCAGGTGTAAAGAAGCAGCTGGTGACGTCATGCGTCATCAAGGTGGCACACAGGTGTCTCCAGCCTCCAGGACAATAGTGGAGTTAAGGGGTGCAAGGACTGCTTTGTAATGAGATGAAATGTTTATTCAGATATTACTCTGCACCCTGACACAGAAGTGTGTTGACTAAACAATCTCACATTATAATCTTCTTTGTAAATTGCCTTTACGAAAACTTTAAGCAATAGTATTGAAAACACGCATCCTTCTTTATCCTTTAAACACAGCGCTGATTCAGCACTTTTCTCAAATGTAAAGTATTTCATTTCAAAATAAATTCAGACGAGCTTCAGACGCCGACATGTGACGCCGATAGAATGGATTCCACGTCAGGTTGAAAGCTGTGTCTGTGTGTCTCTCTCTGCATATATGCTTTTATTACATAATGCATAGTAGGCTAGTGTAAGTACACATATCTAATGTGTCCTTATACAAACTCTGTAGATTGAAAACAACTTAAATAAATCATACAATTGTGCATCAGCAGATGACGAGTGAACAGCATGAGGAGAACGTCGATGTGCCTTTGAGGCTACCTGTAATTAACTCCTGATGAGACTCCGACTACAGTGCTGTTCATAAAGCTCGTTATCATTCACAGAGACACTAATGAGTGGAGATAGGAGCTCGTTAGCCAATGGAAACCTTGAAGATTACGCTTCAGAGAAGTCCACAATCTCACAATGATACCTTCAGATATATTCCAGACTTGCATGTACATTAAAGGTTGTTGATGGTGTTATCCAGACTTCACACTCGAATTGACTGAAAGTAAGCGAAGACTTCTTTTCAGTGATATTAGAAGCAACACGAGGTGCAGATCCACGACCCCTGAATGATCCTGCAGTCTGATGTGCAAAAGCAAACATCCAATCGACTTAGATCTCGAGTGAGAGGAAGGCAGATGCGAGAGTGCATGCATAATGGTGGAGAACATGAAAGGAGGGGTGAAGATTGAAGAAACAAGCTTCACATTATGTTTGCAGAGAATCGCTGTTTATCGTGCGGCACATTGACCCGCCACAAGGAAAGAAAAGGGGGTTACACTACAAATAGGCCTCACAACTACTTGTGCTTGATGCAGCTTCATCATTAAAGAGTAAACAATATTTCAACACAAGTAGAGGGCAATGAGACTCTGTGTGTACAGTACACACACACACACACACACACACACACACACAGTTCTGTGCATTTACAAAATGTGTTTATGCATGGGTGGCATCTATTCCTGTGCTTCTGCACTGTTACATGCCTGTCTATCAACAAAATTACACATAATGCAATATCCATATGAAGGTATGGCAGCATGTGTATGTACTTTGAGTGTGTGTGTGTGTGTGTGTGTGTGTGTGTGTGTGTGTGTGTGTGTGTGTGGGAAGGTGTGTGTCTTCCTCTGTCTTTCTCTCACTATCACGCATCCTAAAGCACATAGAGAGCAGTGTGATGACTTCCTGTGACGGTGAAACACACACAGACGAACTCATGTTCACACACACACACACACACACACACACACACACACACCACACACACACACAAACATAGCCTGTAGTCATGAGTATAATGAGTTCTGATTGTGAGCGTGAGGCAGCTAAATACCTACTGCAGCCAGTTCTTCAGGCTAAAAACAGATCAGTGCTTCACTTGGGTTTCAATGCTAAAACCTCTGAGGTTCAGAGCTGTGTGTGCGCGTTAGTGTGTGTGTGTGTGTGTGTGTTGAGCGTGTCTACATGTGTGTATTTCTATGCCGTGTTTATGGAAAGTTCACACATTTGTGTGCCCAAAAATGTGTGTCAAAAATAAGTCATCAGGAGTTTAATAGCTTTCTGAATTCCTCATCCAGGCTCAAATTAAACCAGCTATTTTCCATTGGACTTGATCCTTGCACTCCCCCAACTGTGTGTGTGAGTGTGTGTGTGTGTGTGTGTGTGCCAGACACCAGATATCATTTTCTAATAGAGGGTAGAAATGGTTCCCCATCCCTGGTAATAATGCTGTGAATCCACAATAATGTGCAGACGTTAACAGAGGCGAGTGAGATGCCATTGGCAGAAGAATGAAGTAATACAAATGCTAATGTCGGCTCTACACGGCTCCTCATCCTCTCTCTGCTTCTGCACTTTCCTGTCCTCTCCTTTGTCAGATTAGATTTGATTAAACCTAAAGCGTCCCAAGGGAGGAAATCAGATTCAAACCCCAAGACTTCCCCTCGTGGCGTTACACAGGTCTTCTAATCTCCTCTCTACCGCTACCTTTTTTTATTTCCTCTCTCTCTAGTCCTCACCCCATTTCCTCGCCTTTCCCCTTATTAATTGTCCAGCTTCCAGCGTCATACAGCGCAGCCTGTATCGCCTCAGTGTCTGTTCCATCGGTCTTCTCCGACCACGAGGAGCTGCCGTTCAACCTGAACCGCTGTCTCGTTGCTGTTGGTGACCGGGCCAGTCATTGTCAAACTTCAAAGAACACGTCGAAGTATTTGTAACGATGGTGTTCATTCTGAATTATTCTATCGGTTTGGTGGACATAACAACACATCCGAGAGTTTCATCTCTGCATTGTGAAGGAGACCTGCTCCCCTCAAAGTTAATTGAAGCCGGCTGTCATTGATTTCATCGCAGAGCTTCAGTGCGGCTTTGATTTAAATGCTGCTTCAAAAGAAATGTCATTAGTATTCGCTCCAGTGTGAGACTTTTACTGTCGCATATCATTAAAAAGATATTCATTGTGTTGGTTCCAATGGAGAGGTTTTAGTACTTCATGGTCTAAATACGTTTTCCGAGGAATTCCTATGAAAAAAGAAAAAGTAGCGACTTCTTTTTTGCTGCAGCAACACGACACCTGCAAGACATTAATCACCAAACAGCAATCATATGCTTGGTTAAGACAGGGATTTGATAACAATATGTACATTTCATTTCATTTTGACATCGTAAGTATCATCTGTGCACGCTGCAAGTTTAGTCTGAACTTTCTTTAATCTTCAATGTTTCACAGCCAACAAACATAACGAAGACACATCTCACATTTCATCGTTAGAAGAATCCATGTTGTTAGGAGACAAATGTTTCCTCCTTATTACCCCGCTAATGAGCCACCTCCCGACACTCGTAGAGCACAGTACACACATTGTAGTACTTTTTACAAGGTTTGTGTGTCCAACCATATGCTCTGACTCTGACCAATACTGTCATCGTCCTGGTGAGGACAGTCTCAAGTGCCTGCACCTTGCCAGGCTGTGTGATCATGTGTGTGTTGTGGGTGTGTGTGTGAAGGCCTGGTGGGGAATCATTCGTGGCCTTCTGGGATCAGACGCTTAAACAGATTATTGTCCTTATGTGCCGCCATACGTGCACAAAAACACACAACCTCCTCCAGGAGGATCTGCACCGGCCATAAAAGGACCGACAGTAGATACACACGTAGATATTATATTATTATTATGATATTATTGAGGACATTTAGAATACTTCAACATATAAAGGGGTAGAGGTGAAACACGTTTAAAAGAGCAGAGAAGAGGAGGAACGAGAAGACGAAGAAGAAGATAAATTAAGAGGAAGGAGAGGAAGATAATAAAAGGAGAGGTATGAGAAAAAACTTGAGAGAGGTCGATATAAGAAAGGGGAGGAGGAGGAGGATGAGGAGGAGGAATTAGGGAGGGTGAGGAGCAGACGACAGGAGAGGAGGATATCACATTTCATATCAGCTTCTGACCTCCTTTTAGCTCCACTAAATGAGATGTTAGATTAAAGACACAGGCAGAGTGCAGTGATCAGAGGACTAGCACGAGAGAGAGAGATAGAAAGGGATACAATCAGTGTGTGTGTGTGTGTGTGTGTGTGTGTGTGTGTGTGAGAGAGAGAGAGAGAGAGGATGTAGCTGAAAGAGAGGTTTTTAACTTAATCTGAACAGCTCTTCCAATTTATTCTTGTAACCGATGCATTAGGCATATTCTGACTTCTTAATGAATGCTTAATGAGATGTCAGGAGAGGCATGTTTATCTCCACGCAGAGTCACATGCAGACACACACACACACACACACACACACACACACCCCAAAACATGCACACACACACCCCAGTGAAGCGTAAAGAGGGAAAGGGGGAGAATGTTTTCAGACACATTAATTTCCCGTTAAAACTCAGATAATTGGCTAATTTTGCACGAGATAAATGAGAAGTTAACACGTCACTTTAAATACTTCTGTTTCAGCTCATTTAAAGATGCAGACGCGTGATGAGATCCTGTCGATGAAGGAGCGTCAGATCACAAACACAAAACACAAATGACGTATTTTGACGTTTGATTTGGAGGACCTCATATTCATACGCCACTAAAACGTTATGGTTAAGCCTCGCATACAGCGTGTGAATGTGCATTTCCATTGTGTTATAATGCCACCTGTCACTCTAATGTTCTCACAATGATGCTTTTATTGTAGTTAAACTCTTTCTATGTAAAACAGCATTCCATTACTCCCAAGGCAGTAAAGCCTGTGCAGCTACAGCTACACGTATGTGCAACCAACGTATGTGTGAAGTCTTTAAGCTTCGACTCGTGAAAAACGTTCCTGCAGAGCGGCTCATGGCGATGCAACACAAGCCCAGATGCAGTTTAGTGCAGGTGGCGGAACACAGAATGTATTTGTGAGCCTGTGCATTGTGGGTGGACAAATCTGCTTACATAAAAACTGTATCGGCAAAATATTAATCATTTTAAAAAACAATATCTGCAAGGACAAGGTATTTTATTTATAATGTGTGAAGCAGCGCAAGTTGTCCATATGTATGTTTATTTAATATTTTATTATATTTTCATGTCTTCACCTTTATTATTATTATTTATTTGATTTGATTTCTGCACTTTTTAATGAGATATCGATCTCAATGTGACTTCCTGATTAAATATCTGCACGTTTAGGTCACACATGCGTTGGCCTAGCTAACATTAAGAGCACATGTGGACGCAAAATCAAATGAATACGAGTTAAAACAGAATTCATAACAACTTTCTAGCAGCTGCATGGACGACCTCTGAATGCAGATGGTGTATGCAGAGATAAGGAGTTGACAAAACAAGATGGTACAAGAAAACCTTTCACCATTCCATATATCAGCAAAGAAAATCGGTTTCACTGAAACTTTACTTTGTTAATTGACTTTAAAAAACATTTCTCATACTCATCGTTAAAATAGCTTCAGAGAAAACAGCAGCAGTGTTCGTGCAGCGGTCATATGTGTTTGTGGAGCTCATGTGTCTTTTGTTTGCAGATGTGTATGTGGATGTCTGCACTGCTCTGCATGCGACTGTGAGCTTTCATAACTATGTGTGTATGTCTGCATGTGTGTGTGTGTGTGTGTGCACACTCTGGCATACTGGGGTAAAACAGATGACTTGTCTCGTCTGTCTCCCAGGAAGTGCATCTTCATTAGTAACCAATCAAAATCCAATTACAGCCAGTATCTTGGCATATTAGGGCCCTGGCATTAAAATGATATGGTGTGCGGATATATTTCCAATCACTGCAGAGTTTAATTACCATCGTGTATACCACACAGGCCACTCTTTAAGGACGGGTGCGGTGCGGGGAAATGGGGACGAGGGGAGGCAGAAAATAAACGTGAGTGATCGAAAATGCGACGTCTTAAAGAGAGAGTGTGAGGGAGGGGGGTTAGGAGAGTGATGCTGTGGGTGTGCGTGTTGTTCTTGTGTGTGTGTGTGTGTGTGTGTGTGTGTGTGTGTGTGTGTGTACACTTAGAGTGTAACAGTTGGATTTTTGCTAGCGTCTTTGCCTCAGGCTTGTTCTGCTGTGGCAATGCTGGTTGAACACGGCGACGCACGGGGGTTTAGTAGATACACAAATAAGCCACTTGACTTGACTGACAGTTAGAGAGAGATCCATCAATCAGACGACAAGAAGGTCGTTACAGAGTTACTCTAATCAGCTGATCGGACAGTCGGATCGCTGAATCAGTTTAAAGCCAGTCAGGAAGTAATCACTCCGTAAATTGCTCAGGCAGCCAATCAGTTAACAGATGAGGCCGACTGCCAGTCAGTCAGTTTTCTTCTTAATGAATCACTTAGTTAGTGAGCCAGGCAGCCAGTTAGTGGCTTATTAAGAAAGAAAATTAGTAATTAGTCTCCCACCAACACAATTAGTTATTTTCCATCTCGTCGAGGCTGTTGGGAAATCAGATGATCTGATCAGATAAGCTGCAGCAACTGAAGTGATGTTAGTAAACCAGAGTGGCCAACTAGTCAAGCTTTTTTTATTTATAACCAAGCGTGATGTTTTCGTAAAGTCATTGATATTTGTATGCAATGGTGGGGGGGTTCTTTTTTGGTATGTTTATATATAAATATTCCTTTAAAATCCCTTCGTCAGCAGTTTTCTGTGTCTGTGTTTTGTTGGCAATATTGTCTCTGCTGGTCAACTGCTGTTTCCAACATCAATAATGAACATGAACAATAAGTCCCTGAAGTGCTCAAAGAAATCTGAACGTTTAAAAGTCCACAAGCACAGGGCAAATCAATCTGCTGAAGAAGCTCATAGGATGTAATCAAAAGCTCTAGAACAGCTGCTAAATGGGCCTCGAGGTGAGATAGTTTTGTCAACTAGCGTTTTAGTAGAAGATCAAATTGTTGTTTCTCTACTTTGTTATCTTCTATAGTTGACACACACACACACACACACACACACACACACACACACACACACACACACACTCACACAGACACACACACACGACCGAATGCAAGATCCCCTGGCGGAGATAATAAGGTCTTCTGCACTTGTAGTTGGTAATTTACCATTTTCTATTAACAAGCTCTGTAATATTTCAACAACAATTTACATATGCAAAGTAGCTTTACATTAATCAACAATTACTCCAATTGATACATTTTAACATATTTAGATGAAAGTGTAATGTTGAATTACCAAACAATTATTCAGGAGACATTTCCAGTCCAACTCCGAGGGATGTAAGAAATACTAATTAGCAGGAGAAGAAGGTTGTTGTTGATCCCTCTTTGTCTGTCTCTGGCGTTGCCCTTAAAGGAAAGCCTCGCTCATGTAACAGTGTTCACACAAATCACTGTGTTGGCGGAGAGAGGACAAAATTGTAGCGTGCAATGCAGGGGTGTCGAGGCAGATTCAGAGGTGGCTTTATAATGATCCCACCTTCCCCCTTCTTAAAACATTACATACAAACATCAAAGAGAGAAATAGACAGAATGAGGCAGAGAGTGCATTTACATATAATATAAAAGAATAATTTCCCAAGCATTTTGTTTTATGTGAATACCTCGTCGACCTTCAAACTTGATGGGAAGACGATGCGTTCTGCTGGAAGGTTTCCTGCTCTGTGTGACTTTGCACTAAGGATGCACATAAACTCTTCTTCGTGAATATGAGCCATGTTATGAGTTGTGCTGTTCAGTACCCTGGCGTGCAGAATGAGTGAATGTAATGCATTAAATGCAGTGAGAGAATCACTTCCCATCTCCGTGTACAACCCACTCAGTTCTCAGTCGATGCGTTTCCAGCAGCACAGTGTGTATAACGATCCCTCCACAGCTGTGTGTGTAACCTGTGTTCATTATATTGATGCTTTACTAGCTGCTGCAGTCGGAGCGCACATTTGGATTCACAGTGATAATCAATCCACCGGCATCAAATGATACAAATATCATGAGTGTCGATTGGTTCCACTGAATCTTGTGCTCTTGAGGTAGAAATGAATGAAACACTCAAAGTATGCCTTGCTGCATGAATCAGACATAACTGGGAAGTTGCAAAGAAATTGCAAAAAGGTCCCACTAATAACTGTGAATATGTTTAGCAGCTTATTTCAATAGTAAAGTAATTAATTAGTGAAACAATATTGACATGAATGCAACTCCGAGAGCATTGTTTGCTGTGATCATGGCGGCATGCTTATTGACAGAGCTCTCGGAGAACGTTACAAGCAGATAACAAGTTAGGCTGAATTTTAAACATCAGCAGATGCACCAACATTCAATGACGCTAGAGCAGCTTTGGCTTGTTCTTTAATCACTAAAATGTTACTTAATCTGTGCACAGATTTTCAATACTGAAAGCAATATTAAATAGTAAGCTCTGCCATAAGTGGGTCTGCAGTAGACTCTTTAAGTGCTACAATGTGAGCATGTAAGGCAGCAGGGCAGTTTAGGTTTGTAGGACTGAAGGAACAAGTCGCCATAGAAACAATGTGGCTGATTCATGTGTTTGTTGTTGTTGATTTTGATCTCTTCATAAAATTAGCTTACAACAAAATATTCCAGCCACATTCTTTAATTCCTTCAATCAATCATGTATTTGATCTTATTTGAGTATTCCTTATTTTTGACTTTTACTGTTTCAGCAGTAATCATCTATCATTTTCAACAGAAAATAATCACACTTCCAAATCCACTTTGAGTTTCCGTTATGAATACTGTTTCAGTATACGGGACACGGCTATTGTCTGTAATTCGTGGCAGTAATGGTTGAACCTATCACATTTACGAGCACCTCGTCACCTTCAACGTCTTCAAAATAGCTAATAATAATACAAAGGTGTCAGACTGGGACCTGAAGCCTTTTAGTCGCAGGTTTGATCTCTGTAACAACCACTTTATGAGTCAAATACATGAAAAGACGCTGACTCACAACCTGCGTTTGTTAAATTGCATATCAAAGCTGTCGGGCAGAAAACCTTGTACGTCCAAAACCAACACTTTTCATCGGAGGCAGTGAATGCATCACAGTCAGTGTGCTCGTCTCCTGAGCAAGCTCTTCCATCCACAGTATAATCACAATGTCAACATCAGAGCTAAATTTGATAAACAGTTTGGTGCACTGCATTGTTTTAACTTCTGGAAGAAGAGTATTCCCCTGAGCCTTTCGAAGCCGTCCTAGAGCTGGTTGTAAGTCCGTCACAGAGGAAATGTGCCCGGTGGAGAGCGCCAAGAAGAGGTCCCACAAGGGGAGGCTGATCCCGCCGAGTTGAATCCCCGGGGCAGACAGCGCGGACTCTGGTGGAAACACTGCTGACAGTATTCACACCTATGAAATGTGATGCCAATAGTGCAATCAAACAAATATATATAGCACAAACTGAATTGTACATTCAATGCAGGCTCGACTAATGAGTTCATAATTGGTTCATGCTGAAGTGATGCTGAATACAACAGAATCTTGACTGGATAGTAAAAATAATATATGTATGATGAGCACTGAATGACCTTTTAATAATATCACTGCAGACCACTTAATTTAGAGAAGACCTTGAATGCCTGCAAGGCTACGAGAGACGCAGAGAGAGCCAGAATCCTTGAAATATTAAGGAAGCAAGAGAGACAGAGGGAGAGGATGATAAATGTGTCCCTTGTTCACACACTCTGGACACATATTACCTTCTTATTCCACACGGGCCATTGACAAAATTACTTAACCCAAGGATGGTGGAATAGTCAGAAATAAAAAGAACGGCATTTATTACATTTCAATATAATTCAGTGCACACCAAGGCCTCGCACCGTTTCACTTAAAGCTACTGGACAATTTCACACTCTGGAGTCCTTAAATGCAACACAAAAAGGCAGTTTGAAATCTATTTTGAGTAAATTACAGTTTGTAATGTCACATCAATAAACTGTGTAGCCTTCAAACACACATTTCTTGTTTCCAGTTTAGGTGGGGGCACGATGTCTTTGTGAGATTTTACACTTTAAAGATGTGATGTGGACTGATATTACTTCACTCACAGAGCTTACCTAGGGCCGGTTCAAGCTTTAAAAGAACATTATCCATGGCCTCTAAATGTCGGCGAGGCGGGAAAAACATGTGGAGCACAGTTTATATTCCACTTCACGGGAAGTCAGTCAGTTTTCAACGTGTCTACATCAGCAAAGTAGGTGCTATCACACCTGGAGTTGGCTGCATGTGTTAATAACATCTGCGTGCGTCTCAGCTAATTTATTTCAACAACAAGTGCAGGTAATGATGCAGATTTAATGGCAGTGACAGTAAGAAAAGGTTAAAGAAGATTAATTAGTTAAAAAGCAAACATTACTTTACATCAAAGAAAGATAATTAAGTGTAAAATACACCCACACACACTTTCAGAGAGAAACCTTTTTCTATTTTCACTGAAGTTATTTTGATCTTAACTTGGAAACAGCATTCAACAAAACACAGCACTCAAGTTCCACTTGCTCGCTTGTTCTGGAGCGTTCAGTGACTTCATGATTGGACCAAAAATGGGCGAGAAGTTCTACAAGTAGTACATCCCTCAACTTTTCCAAAGACAGAAAGGTATATGTGTGGAGTGAAGTTTCATACGCTGTTAGATAATCTGAAATGCACATTTGAGGCAGACTGAGGTCATGAGGCTACACAGCATGCATCCTCACCAACATGACACCCAGCCCGGGTCAAGACGGTGCAGTAGTCAATGAGAAGTATTTTAAATGTAATCAAAAACTAAACACTTGTTTCATGACCTTCATATCAACTTTGTAAAAGATGAACTTTGGCATCTGACATCTGTCCAGTGTTGTAGAGAAAAACTAAAAATAGGATGTGAGACAGAGAAAACAAGTTCTGGGCTGAATGGTTTGTAATGTCATTTTAATTAGGCCTTTTAAGAATAAGTTTTTCTTTCTTTTCTTTCTTTTCAAGTCGAGATAACATCATAAACACAACGTGGCAGAACATTCAGGGGTTAGCGTGCGCACTGACAGACGCACGCACAGTAGACATTATTTTTGCTGACCATCATGACCTTGCAGATGCAGAGATATGTTTGTGTGTGTGTGTGTGTGTGTGTGTGTGTGTGTGTGTGTGTGTGTGTGTGTGTGTGTATGTGTGTGTGCAGACACTGTGACTACAGACAACAGTGTTCACTAAGTCTGATCACCATTTTGCAGCCAGTTATAATGAGCAGAATCACTTTGCATGTGAGTGTATGTGGGTCGGAAAATGCAACATATTTCATCACCCAACATTTCCTGGAAAAAAGGCTGCCATCAAAGATCAAGCACATACACACACACATACACACACACGGATGTACAGTTTTTTTATTTGTTATAAGTATGTATTCACTGCAGAGCTTATGCTGTTGATCTAAACGATGAGAAACTTGTTTCCTCCGATCCACTGCCTATGTTTGGACAGCCTTCACTGGCTTTGCGAGAGAAAAAGTTACATCCTGACAGCTGATCAACGTAAAAAAAAAGCAGAGGAGAGCGTCTACAAGCACAGGAAATGCGCCATTACTCGCCATGTTAGCGACGTAGCTCGAGAGATGGCATTGTCGATATGTCGACCTGTTTGGTTTAAGCTGAAAAATCTCAACAATTGCCATGACATTTTGTACAAACATGGTTAGCCTACTAGACGATGTACCCTTTAACTTTGGTGATCCTCTGACTTTGCATCGAGCATTATCACCCCTTTGGTTCATGATCAAACACCAGCAAAACTAATGACATCCCCACCCATCAGTCTCAGCTGTAGGCTACTTTGTGTTTACTGCTCGTTAGCATGCTAACTCACCATTAGGCTACTGCTGGTTAGCATGCTAACTGACATTACTGCTTGTTAGCATACTAAATCACCATTAGCTACTGCTTGTTAGCTTGCTAACTAAACATTAGGCTACTGCTGGTTAGCATGCTAACTGACATTACTGCTTGTTAGCATACTAAATCACCATTAGCTACTGCTTGTTAGCTTGCTAACTAAACATTAGGCTACTGCTTGTTAACAAATCCTCAAACTAGACTAGATGGTGGGGTGATTTGTAATTTCCACCTCTACTATGGTAAATATCTCCACTGTGTTATGATCTAATCTGTAGGATTAGTAGCCTTCACTGTACACGCTAGCTTGGTTTCATTTGTGCTGCAAAATGAAATAATTAGCAACCTTTTCTTAGTAGGTCTATCCAACAAGTGGATCGACCAGGAAGTCTGTGCATGTCTTCTGTGTTATTTACAGAACTTCATCAAACAGACCTTTAGCTTTTTGATATGCAGTTGTTTTTTTTCACACAGACAACATAAATAGTCTGTTTTTCTGATTTGAAGGGAACGTGGGTCTTGGTCAGGGTCACTTGATGAGGGAGGAGAGTGTATTTCACATTCACGGATCACACCCAGATCGTCTCAGTTTGAGAGTTGAACCTATAACTTTTCACAGCAAAATAACAAGTCCAGGTATGAGATTACACTTTGAGCATACCAAAGTGGGGTCCTTATCTGTTTGAGCTGGGAGAGAATATTACTACTAAGTCATTATCTCTCCTTTCAGGCTTATACCACCGCAGCTGCTATTACTGCCACAATGGCCTTCAGCCAGACGCTGAGAATAGACTCATTTACTTCAGTTTTATTACATTTCAGATAGCAGCAACTTTATCTCTGCATCTGTCCATCTGTCTTTCTGTGTGTGTGTGTGTGTGTGTGTGTGTGTGTGTGTGTGTGTGTGTGTGTGTGTGTGTGTGTGTGTGTAGCCAGCCAACAGATTACTTTATCAGCTTTAAGTTTAATTTTTTCGATAGCCACAACTTTATTATCACTCAATCTCTCTCCTTCTCCTTAACAGTTCCCAATTTCTGTATCCCGTAACTATCTGTATGTCTGTAAATCTCCCTCTCCCTCTCCCCCTCTCTCTCTCTCTCTCTCCCTCCCTCTCTCTCTCTCTCCCCATCTCCTCTGAAATATTTGTGACATCTGTGGGGATTTAATTGCCAACAAACAGAGATGAATAGACAAACAACTTAGAGGGGGGGGGGGGGGGTTGTCTGTGAGAGTGAGAACAACTAAAGAATGATAAGAAAGGTTGGCAGACAGGAGAAATTTGTAAAATGACACCAGGACATGATGAGATGGGTAATAACAGGAATGATCAGCGTGACTCTATACACACACACACTCACACTCACACACACTCAGCTGTGTTAATCAGCTCCCAACATAATCTATCTGTAGTAGATCATTTCACATGTCCTGTAACTCTGGTATTCTGAGGAAGTCTGGTACAAAAGTATAATGTGGCCAGACTTTATATTAACATGCATCTGACAAGTAGTCTAAATTAGTGACTAAAAAAGTGTCAGCAACAATGCACCCATACCACAGGATGACTGAGTCCCACTCATGAATGTCTCACACTTTCAGAGAAGGAACATTCGGCCGATTAAAGTGCTGATAAAACGACCTGACTTGGGTGGCATTACGTTTAAAATTCCACTGGAACAGACTTCTTGACACTATAAATGCATTGCATTGAAAATGGGTTTTGGGGGGGTGACTCAGACTCTGTGGAAAAGAGGCAGAGAACTGATGGATGAGCGAGACAGGCGGGGAGCTGGGAGCAGACAATCAGTGAATAAAATAAAAGCGAAATAAAGTTTTATCCTTGAAGTTCAGGGTTAAATCACAGTGGATAGTTCCAGACATAAGCTCTTCGTGTTAGACATTTAGTTGGCATACAACCTATGCAACACAGGTAAGTGGTAACGACATTTTAAACTAGGTGTAACCTTTTTACCAAATGTAACTTGTGAACTTGGTTTTAAAAGTCTGCTTTTTTACAATTGTCTTTATAGGAAATAGAGATTTGCAACAAGATAATAGAAGATGGTAGAGCCATATCAAAGCCTCAGACGGACACCTTTTTAGTTCAAGAAGAGAAAAGACAGTATTGTTCAATATACCAAAACGTTCTGAATATATTAAACCTAAATGACTAAACTCAGAGAAAATAGCACCATCTCCCTCACCACTGAGTGTACCAGACAGTCTGAGCACATGACCAGACGTTTCTGTCAGGCTGACGCACACTGTGCATGTGCATGTTGATGGACAGAGAGTTGCACTAAACAAAGCGGTGAACATCCGCTCAAATGTAAAGCTTCATTGTGTTCAGTCAGACCGAGATGATCAGGACATCTGGTTTTCTGCAAACACAGGTTGGAAACATTTTTTGATTTTAGTTTTTCTTTCACAGAAGCTTGTACTTGATACATATTTGATACACGTCCCATCGTTTCAGGTTGCTTGTTTTTCATCTTTGGCCTCTCACAATCCGTACAAACTTGTTGTTAGTGAAGTATAGTTTCTTTCATGTGGATTCATGACGGCATTTTGCTCTCAGCTGACTATGACATGTTTTTGCAGCATTATATAATGTACATACCCTCTATATTTCTAACATTAAATAACCAATCTGATTACTCTGTAGTTTGGACAATCAACTTCCTCAATTTGTGGCAAATTAGGCTTTTTATGTGCAAATGAAACCACATCTTAAAACATAGTTTGCAGATAACACTATCCCATGAGACCTGAGAACATGAGGACTGAAGCAGCTCTGGAGCCGGAGCATTAATCTTAATGAAACATGCACGTTGTGTTAAGAGAATTGATGAAACAAGCAAAAATAATACTTTTTAGCTACAAATCTGTTTCCATGAGACTTAAAACTTTGATTTTCCTTGATTAAAAAATCTCAATTTTAAGAAAGTGTGCAAAAAGACGTCTGATCACAACAACTTCCTCATTCCAAAGGACTGACTGTAAGACTCAGAGGGGGGGAAGTAAAAGAAGACTCATAGGAGGAAGTTAAAGAAGACTCAGAGGGGGAAGTAAAAGAAGACTCACAGGGGAGGAAGTTAAAGAAGACTCAGAGGGGGAAGTAAAAGAAGACTCAGAGGAGGAAGTAAAAGAAGACTCAGAGGGGGAAGTAAAAGAAGACTCAGAGGGGGAAGTAAAAGAAGACTCAGAGGAGGAAGTAAAAGAAGACTCAGAGGGGGAAGTACAAGAAGACTCAGGGGGAAGTAAAAGAAGACTCAGAGGGGGAAGTAAAAGAAGACTCAGAGGGGGAAGTAAAAGAAGACTCAGTGGGGGGAAGTACAAGAAGACTCTCTGTGCCTCACTGTGTGTCTGTGTGTGCCTTGAAGAAAAACTGCTCAACTGATTGGACAATTCATTTTGTCGTTTTCTCCTGCCTGGCTTGAAATCTCCCATGATTCAACCTGAGGCTGGATCAATAATCTTAAAACAGCAGAATCACTTTTTTTTTTAAATTGACAAAAAATAATATTTTTGTTTTGTTTTGTAGTTTGAGTCAGAGTTCACGAAGCTAAGAGATGCTTACTACATGCTGACAATCCTGCACGTGTGTGTGTGTGTGTGTGTGTGTGTGTGTGTGTGTGTGTGTGTGTGTGTGTGTGTGTGTGTGTGTGTGTGTGTGTGTTTGTGTGTGTGGCATGTTTTGCAATTCCTGTCTTTAAATCCCATTTTCAACAGGATAGATGACGCCGTGTTTGTTTGCGCCGCCTTTTCATTTCTAAAAAAAAGACACTTAATGCACACTGAAATTTCCATCCACGCAAGTCCGCCTCAGACTGTGTGTACAAGTGTGTGTGTGTGCATGCATCTGTGAATTTGTGTGTATGAGTGTGTGATGTTTCTATCTTGCTCACATAAGCACTAAACAAAAACAGACATTTCTGGAGCATCTTATTAGTCAGGGAACACAGATGAAAGCAACAAAATGCAAACAACCTCCTTTTATAAGATGTTGCAGCTCAACATTAATTACATACAAATGACTAGATTTGATTTGATTGAATGCTCACCAAGACGAAGCAGATAATTACTGAAACTAACCACATGGGGAGTCGGTTAGTTGTTGTTGTTGTTGTTGTTGTTGTGACCTGATTACATTTAAAAAAAGAAAGAAGTTGTGAGTAAGGGTTAAGGACAGTTGATCATTACTTAGGTAACTTGTAATGAATGCGATCGTGGTATTTCTACCTTTATTATAGTATTATCATACTATATATAACATTTGAGAAGATTAAACCACCAATTAGTTATTGTGTTTTAATTAACTTATTCAGGACCGCCCTTCTGTGTTTGACCTACGTGACCCACAATATCACACTGGAATTATACACTCCTCCGTTTCTGCTTTATTAGGCGCAAGCAAGTGAGAGGCACAAAGAGGAAGTGGTGGGACACTGCAGTGATTTCATGTACATGACATGTGCGTGATGAACTCGGAGACACAAGACTGATTGTTGGACATATTATCATTATGCCTGAGGCCCATGTAGTGTAAGTTCCCTTTGATAAATTCAATTTAATTATCGTGCAATTAACTAGTCCATTAAAAGCCTATTGGACGAGATGGCAGTGAGCACTTATTGTATTTCCTCCCATATAGGAAATGAGGGAGAGGCGGGGCAAATGGGCCGCTCATCTGTCAGACAGTGTGTGTGTGTGTGTGTGTGTGTGTGTGTGTGTGTGTGTGTTTGTGTCGGTGTGTGTGAGAGAGAGTCAGGCAGACATTACGTGCAAAGACTGGGTGGTGGTGGGTTGTATTAAGTATGTAGACACAAAGACAGGCCAGCCTAAGGCTAAAAAGCTCTGATTGTATGGATCTGTCTTTCTGATCGAGTGTGTGTGTGTGTGTGTGTGTGTGTGTGTGTGTGTGTGTGTGTGTGTGTGTGTGTGTGTGCATGTGTGTGTGCGTGCGTGTGCATGTGTGTGTGTGTGTGTGTGTGTGTGTGTGTGTGTGTGTGTGTGCATGTGTGTGTGCGTGCGTGCGTGTGCATGTGTGTGTGTGTGTGTGTGTGTGTGTGTGTGTGTGTGTGTGTTTTTAACTGCTTGTATGCGAGCGTGGACCATAAGTCTAACAGCTCCGAGCAGATAACGTAGAGAAGATGAACAGGGACGTTTTCATTATTAAAAGCTAAATTCTCTTCTTTTTATTCCGACTCATTAAGTATGAATTGTGTTAATATTTCCATTTGTCTTTGTTAATGTCATCTCAATCTCTTAGCTTCTTCATTCTCCCTCCCCCTGAGTCATTACAAGTTTCTCCCGAAGCACTTTAACACACTGTAAAGTCATTATACTGTACTCTTATTGTACTGCACTTCCAGACCATCCAGTGGACGGTAGTAGCTCTGTTACCGTCTCAAAGACCTGACACTCAAGGTCTGATTGCAGATTCATTCTCCATTATTCTTGGTATCTTGATTGCTGCCAAGTTTATTGTAATTTCCTTGCATTTTATTTGAGCAAAGCAATTAGATTATGCTCTGCTTACCATGTGACATCATCCTGTGCTTTTCAGAAAAGGCCTGCCTTCCTGGGTTGAATTTGAAAAAGGGAAGTTGGCTGAATGCAGCACACACTCCGCACGATGTGATTTGTAAACCGTAGCACACATCGGCCACAGAGACAGAAGATATAGTCAAGATGTGCAGACCTGGGTACCAAATGTAAAAGTGTCTCTGCTCTTCTAGAAAGGCCAATGTGTGTTTGCCCTTTATTCCACCAGGACTCCGTAAGACAAGGATCATTTTAAGAGTAAGTGCTGATATAATGCTGGTTTTTAATTGTCCTTATTTGTCGTGGTTTTATAGTCTATGATCAGTCTTATAACACTTTAAATATGACAGCTGTAGACCCACTTAACGAGGCTTAAAGGGCCTACAAAATGATATTTTGTCAGTGTTATTGGGCTTGTTATATGATAGAGGTTGCATATCTATTGTGAAATGTGCCATATATATTTTTTTTTAATATTGATGTATTCGTAATAAATCATGATCATAACAGCATAAAAATGACTTCCGCTAACAACAATCGATCGCTGCGCCGAGAGCATCCACTTCGGCAATGTTTGGGCGATGACGTCACAAGTAGAATACAGCCGCCACCAGTGTTCGTCTGCGTTACAGCCGCCACCAGTGTTCGTCTGCGTTACAGCCGCCACCAGTGTTCGTCTGCGTTACAGCCGCCGCCAGTGTTCGTCTGCGTTACAGCCGCCGCCAGTGTTCATCTGCGTTACAGCCGCCGCCAGTGTTCGTCTGCGTTACAGCCGCCGCCAGTGTTCGTCTGCGTTGAAGCAATTATTACGAGAAAGAACGGACAACAATCGATCATCAAGGATACTTGTGAAGCGATGTGTTGTATGGTGATGTGGGGCCGTCTCCAGCTTTCTGTGGCCAAAAGAGGATAAAATGTCGCGTTTATGGACAAGACAAGTGCGTCGATGAAACCGACGATCTGTGGGCAGCACTTTGAGAGATCGTGTTTCCAACAAACTGCTCGCCAAGGAAATGAGATTCAAAAAGAATTTAAAACTGAACGCAGAAGCTGTGCCTACAATACTGCCAAGACTCCAGCCAGCACAAGCCAGCACGCCGACTCAAACACGTCCGCCGGTGCAGAGTCCTCCACCAAAGAGACGACGAAATGCATTCGCCAAAAAGGAGAGAGCGAAGGTACGCCGTGCTACTTGTTTACTGTATTTATTGTTTCAAGCATAAAGCCATCATCGCTCTAGACCTACTGTATGTAACGAGTTTACACCAGGCCCTAGCTGATATCTGTGTTATTGTTTGTAGTATTAATAACTAAAGCTAATTACACTTCATTATCTTAATTAAGTATAGATTCAATGTTTATAGCAGACTTCCCCATTTTATTCTGTAGTTTGAGTAAAAGCGTGAGTCTGTTTAACGTTTAACGATCACCCTATTATTACAGAGGTGTTGAAACATTGGTGAATGAAGCCACTGACAGAACTGAGGACACCTGTATGATCAGCGACCATCTATTGGACATCCACACTGGGGAGGGAGCTGTGTGTACAGCAGTAAGTATACAGACTGTACGTCATCTGTACATTACAGTTGTAGTACCAGTAGACCTGCACATGACGTGTTAAACATACAATCACCACATGCATGTTCATAATTCATATATTTGTTTAATTTGATATCATTGCTCTCTCAATCAATTCAACCACATCTTTCATTATGAATGTTTTTCGATATTTTCTTTACGCAGACATGTATAAACATGCAATACAATTTCAAGCTGGTTTGAAAGATTTATTAGTAAAGTTGTGTTTTGTACATTTCAGACATGTCAGAAAGAAATTGCTGTGCAGACGGATCCCCCTCCACGGACACACCACAAGTCCATGCAGGCGACCACGTGTCAGGTCAGCTCGACTGCAAGTTCCAATCCAAGTTGTTCCAAAGGTCAGCATCATAATATATATATATATATATATATATACACACACACACACACACATACATACATACATATTATATATAATGCTTGATTCTAAAACATATTTGTTGCAGAGTATGTTACTGAACTCTTGACCGAGACTCTACGCTTTGTGCCAAGACAATGTTGATGAGGAACCTTTGGAAGTCCCAGCTCCACTCAGCAGTCGATGGAAGAACCAAACCAGAGGGATGCTGTTGTGCTGTAGAGAAGCAGATTCAAACACTGAACTCACATTGTGTTTTGTTATTGACTCTAATAAAGTGCTGATACTTGAACGACGTGCAGTTGTCAGATGGAAACGTAGCACAGATCCTTTGAATGGCACATGATGGCAGTCTGTGATTCTTACCAAGTATTCCCCAACAAGTTCTCACCAGCTGGCGGTATGCCATATAGTGATACATTACAAGTACAAGTACAATACATAATAATACTAATAATAAGCTTTATTTGTATAGCACCTTTCATACAAGAATTGCAGCCCAAAGTGCTTCACAGCAAAAACATAACAATTAGTACAAGATTAGACAGAATAAGAGCATTTACAGTACAATAATCAAGGTGTAGAAGTAAATGAGTCTGAAGTACCATTATAAAAATAGCCGAATTAAAATAGTATAAAATAGCAGAATTCAAATTGTATAATAGCTGAATTAAAATAGCAGATAACGCGTTATGGATATGTCAATGGTAATCACTTCAACCTTATTTGCTTATTTATCTATGTATTCTGTAACTTTGCCAGAGGGACCATTCGACTTCCATAAATACATCAAAGTTTCTGAGCTCTACACATCACACAAGTAACTTCCTCATTACGTGGCTCATCACCTGCTTGTTGTCTGTCCCTCTTCACATACCTGTGGTAGGCTGTCTGCAACACCCAAACATCCAGACACTTTGATTTGAATCCTGGGTGATCTGTTCTGCAGGTTGTTTGCACCATGTCCCTCATATTCATTGAGTTCCTCCATGACATCCTTTTCTTGGCAGCAGCTCTTCAATTGCTTCCATAATTGTACAGTTTTCACATGTACACCTAAATGTACAAAATAAGAGTGGTAAGGACATGTACACAATATGCAAGATCCAGAAATAAGGCCAATATTAACGTCATCTTAATTTCATACTATGTATATGCCTGTGTTTCATGACAGGCTCGTAAGCACTACAGGTGAGACGGTCAGTATACAGACTATACTTTATAAACCAGCGCTGTCCTCTGATCTGTTTCTTAGCTAATAGCTAATGCTTTATATGCAGCCTCGTAATAAATGACGTTTGACATCAGACACAACGATAGAACCTCAACCGCAGAAACTTCAAGAAAGAATGAAGTTATCAAGCTTTACAGACGTCGATGTGTCCAAGTAGAGAAGTAATTGAAAATTTAGCTATCGAGCAATTTGCGGACAACTAGTCGGGTTCATAACAATTCATGGAAACCAAGCTATCGACTCGCTAGCAAGCTAACGATAGAGGATAATGTTACGTTTTATTATGATGTATTTACTATTTATTGAGAAGTTCTATGAATTATAGTCAAATGTATATACCTGTCTGTGTTCTGTTGTCGCACAGGATCTCCGCCAAATCCAGGATCACCGTCACCATCATCCGCCTGTTCGCGCCCGTCTGTGTCTCCATCTTGAATACTGTGTCTCGCGCTGCTCTGTTTCCACCACGTTAAACTCGTCCGCATGATCTACATCCACGACACCGGCATCCTCTTCAATAAACTCCTCTTCTTCAAGGTGCAACGAGACGACTCACTGTCACTCCATTCTGTTGAAATATCTTCTGTCTGTGTATTCAACTGGTGGACTGTTTTCTACTTGTGACGTCAGAACACGGCGTCGGGTGTTTCCGGTAGCAGCAATGTAAACATCGGTGGTCGACATACTAAATCATGATTTATTAAATACTGCGATCATTGTGTCATAAATAACACATCATTTTACACCACAAATAGCATTTACTATCATCAGTAGAATCATGTTTATCATTTCATAGGCCCTTTAAGATCGCTTGCTTACGGTCATTACATGTAATGCTTTGTAACAACAGACGAGGCCATAACGCTGCCGTCAATGTAAGTACCATCAAGACGAGAAAGGCAAAAAACTGATTTGTCTTTGTGATGAAATGACGGAGGACTAGAGGCAAAGTTAAGTGCAGATAGAGAAAGACGTTCATGGTGTCCAGGAACCAGCTAACGAGAGAGATGCAGCTGACCTTCCTGTCCCTTTTGTAATGAAAGGAGTTATCATTTGAAATCAGGCCAGCCAGTCTGCCCTTCTACTGGGATTTGAAACATGGCCAAAGTTTGCCTGATAAAAGAGGGATAAACTATTAGGATTGAAACCTAGCCAAACTCTGCGCTCCTCTGTGAGAAGCTAGCCGTCTGCGCAACAGAAACTTGGCCAACCTGTTGGCATTTCTCAGAGGGAGAGAACCAAACTGCTAGAAATTAAACCGAGCCGACCTCTCTACCCCTCTCAGCTGGAGCCAATGGATCAATCTCACTTTAACAGCTCTGCTCGCTCACGCATGTGCACACACACACACACACACACACACACACACACACACACACACACAGAGAGTAAAAGTGAGGTTGATTTCATTCTAACAGCTCTGACTTTCCATCCAGAACACTCACTGAAGGAGAAAAGGTCTAAAAGACTGCAGGCAAGAAAGAAAGATTTGAGGAGTGGAAACCAAAAGACAATACAAGACAAATGGAAAAGGGAAGAAGGAGAGGGAGATGGAGAAAAAGAAAGACTAATAAAAAGAATAATTGCCGGTGAAGGCTGTGGGTACAAGAGGAAAGAAACTGATATCCAACTCTGTAAATCTGTCGACAGTTTAGAACCATTTCATATCAAATTGTCACCAAAGTCCGTGGGAGTCTTTGGAAGCTCTGCCAGTTTTAGTTTCAGGGATTATGTGTATGCTCCATAATGCTTGTGACATATTTCACGCCTACCTTATTTCACGCCAATTCAGAACACTCACCACCACCCAAAGTATGTAACACTGAAGCCTGAACGCACACGGCGTAGGCTCTTTAACCTGCCGTTTGTAAAATCACATTAAGAGTTGTTGCTTGCATAATGAAGTATTTTGAAACATTGACGGACGGACGGATGGATGTTTGTACAGTACGTGACGGATGTGAAGATGCAGATTAATGGTGGCATTGTCACTGCATTGTCTCTGCTCTCAACCATCAGTAGGAAGGTGCTAAGAGCTCAGAGATGTTCTCACCTCCTCTACGATGTGTTATGAATGACAAATAGCTGTCCCCGCTTGGCTGCCGAGTGTTTCATTGTATTTTAAACAATACATTTGATTGTCACAGTATGATGGAGATTCGTCTCAGTGACACTGATGCTTGAAGATTTGTTCTCGAAATGTATTCTGCAGTGCGGCCAGAACTTGGAACATTTCTCTGCACTTAAAAATCAGTTTGTAGTTGGCATCATGTCACTTTGCAGCTGTAGAGGAGGAGAGGATGTGGCAGTGCAGCAGTGCATTGTGGGACAGCTACAGCAACTAGGATTAAATACAAATTAGAAGCTCTGCAAAGCGTGGAAAGGTAAAGCAGATAAACACACTATAATGTACACACATTGTAAATGTGTACATTGGATACTACTTTGTTCTGTTCAGTATGTCCCAGTATGACACCACTTTGGTTGGTTTTAAGCGAGCAGCAGCCTCCAGGTCTGAAAAGTGAAGCCAATGGATGCTTGTGTTGCAACTTTGAGCCGTACACAGTGTGTTTTCAATTCATGAAAGTTAATTGTATCATTTTGGTCGCCTAAAAATGTCTTGTTCAGCATCCAGCTGTAGTTTTGTGTAGGGTTGTACCCGATTGCGATGGATATTTATTTTACACATTTGGTACACACCACACACACTTCTGGTGTTTTATCCGAATACAGATACAGAGACAGAGACGTTTGCTGGTTGAACAGATACAGATGCTCTCGTCTCTGTACGCCTCTACTCTCATGATACTTCTTATTTACGGTCCACAGTTTGAAGCAAACATTAATGTTTCTGGGGAACAGGAGAAAATCACTGGTGCTTTATCAAAAGAGGCATTAAAAGGTCAAGATGTGTAGTATTTATGGGCTGATCTGTTAAAGTTATAGTGACTGAACAGATAAACTCAACTCCTGCATCTTTTGTCAGATAAAGTAACATCACCTTCTCAACACTAATTCATAACATTTTGGACAGCGATGTTAACGGCCGCCACAGTAATTTATGAGGGTAATATTGCCCTGCGTATATCCTGCCATTCATTAAAAATCATATTCCAGAATATTCCAGGGGGATAAACTCAGACCTTGTTCCTGTACTGGACACGTCCTTCTGAGTAATTAAACTAGTGCTAAATTACAGTGTTTGACATGCATATAAAAGCAGGTACATGAAGGCACCTGCTGACATTACAATAGAGTGCTTTGCTTTTCTTTATTTTTCCCTTGACTTACAATCAGGACTTTAAAAAAATAAAATAAAATGCTTCCGTTGCACCGACGACGGATCAAAATTTGGTAACTCGAAGAAATACTCGTCAATATCTAAAAATTCTGAATTATTGGAGGACCAATGGGAAAGAAAGACGTCTGAGGCTGTAATTTAATCTCCGGACAGGATTAACATGATACACTGAACAATGCATGGAATATTAAAATCCCTACTTCGGCCCCCACAGACACACACATCCGGTTAGAATTGGGCCACAAGCATCCCGTGTAACAATGTTACATGACCAACTTTGCATAAGTAATCCCATCATGACAGGCCTATGTTCATTACAGTGAAGATTACTGTGCAGATAGGAAATACCAATCATCAGACCTCCCCTGGTAATGTTCATGCCACACAGGCAGTGACACAGTTACCATCTGGATGTTTCTGCGGTTAATCTCTTTACCTTCTCCTAGATAATAACATCTAAGCACAAATATATAAAATGTTTTTTTGCTACGTTCTTTTACGAAACAAACTGTCATTTTTTAGTGAAATGTTTTTTAAACCAGGTACAAACGGGGCAGAAGCACCTTTAATGTAGTTACTGCTTCTTGTTTGGTTTGCTTTTCACTGGGTGTGTTGTGGGGTGACTTTACACGATCAAATCATATAAATATACCATTTACAGGATAGTGCTACAAGCTAAAACATAGTGTGTCAGCAAAGTTAAACAACCATATCTACCTAAAGTTAGTTAACATTACCCACCATACACTTCTGCTCATACCGCACCAAGTGTAGCTGTAAACCGTTTTATTACTCTCGTATTAAAGCTGGCGTCTGGACACTTTGTCTCCCCCTCCTGGCAGAGAGAGTAATTACAATATGGGAGAGAACTTATCGACGTAGCAGCTAAGAGTGTAGCAGGAGCTACGTTTCTGGAGTGGATGTTACACATAAAATTGCATGGCAAGACTTGAAGAGAGCGCTCCTGTGGGCGGTGATGCAGTGAGATCACAACTCTTGTATACTGCGAAATCCGGAGAGCTTTCCCCTGGCGGCGACTCGTTTGACAAGGGCTTGAATGTAACGGATATTAATTTTTAGACAAAAGTCCCAAGAGAGAGAGGGAGGGAGAGGGAGAGGGAGAGAGAGAGAGAGAGGGTGAGACAGAGATAGGGAGAGAGAGAGAGGGTGAGACAGAGAGAGGGAGAGGGTGAGACAGAGAGAGAGAGAGAGAGAGAGAGAGAGAGAGAGAGGGAGAGAGAGGTGTTAGTTTGGCTGCAGTGTGAAATGTCTAGTGTTAGGGCACTTGAGCCTGTAGGCACAAACTGTGTGTGTGTGTGTGTGTGTGTGTGTGTGTGTGTGTGTGTGTGTGTGTGTGTGTGTGTGTACGTGTTTATGTACACGCCACTGTTTTGTTAAACCTCTTTAACATTTCAAATCTCATGCAAATTCCTCTTTAGTTCGGTGGATTCAAATGAAGGCTTTAAAATGTGTGTGGGATGATGTGTGCACCACATCTTTCTGAAGAGAGAGGAGCAGAGATTAAATCATCTGAGGTCCCCTGACACACACACACACACACACACACACACACACACACACACACACACACACACACACACACACACACACACAAAGAAAAACTATTTAAGTTCCATGTTCTGCCATCTATTATCACATTACTTTTCCTGGTGTTTTTTGCCGTGGTATCGGTATTGAGATACTTTAGGCAGGTATGATGTTTACTAAATAATGTTTCTCAAATTCCCTAGATTTATTTTTTCCTCCTTTTTAACATTCAGTCACAGGTATCTGGAACTGAACAATATGGTATTTTACTTTATGATCAAAACAACTTGTCAAGATATAGAAATGATTTTAAATGTACATTAATTTCCACATGTGTGTAGTAATCCTGACTCACACTCATAACAACTAAAGTGGGAACTATTAAGGAAGAAGGTTCAGTTACCCCCCCTGCCTTCTAAATGTATGACATGTATATTTTTTTTTCAACATTTTAAAACGTTGAAAAAAAGAGATAATTAATTACATATATATTTCATAATACATTTATATATATATTTAAATAAATAATATGAAAATACAAATAAATTAGATAAAATATGTCGTAATACACTGCACGTAAACTATTTTAAAAAGATCCTCTCGTTAACTCAGTGAAAACGGGCAAAAGGGCACTGCTGTATTAAATATGTGACACAAGTGATGAGTTTACACAGGATTCAGACGCCATTGAAACCCAGCGTTGCATTTTTATACTTGTTTTTAATTATTATTATTATTATTATTAACATTTTATATCACTAAACTAAACTAATAATACAGTGTATACCCAAATACACACACACACAAAGAAAAACAATGTATCATCCCTCGCCGTCCCTCGTCGTTCCTCATCCCTTGTCCGGCGTGCGTGCGTGCGTCCTCATCCCTCGCCGTTCCTCATCCCTCGCCATCCCTCATCCCTCGCCATTCCTCATCCCTCGTCGTTCCTCATCCCTCGCCGTCCCTCGTCGTTCCTCATCCCTTGTCCGGCGTGCGTGCGTGGATCCTCATCCCTCGTCGTTCCTCATCCTCCTTGTAAATGTATATTATGAATACTTTATTTTTTCAACGTTTTTAAACGTTGAAAAAAATATATAAATAATAATAATAATAATAATAATAATAAATATATATATATATATATATATATGTATATATATATATATATATATATATATATATAAATATATATGTTAGGAACCTTATGAGAAAAACTCTTCAAATACAACGAGGAATCCCTTATTGTTCAGCGTGCGTCCTCCTCCCTTGTCGCTCGGCGTGTGTCGGCGTGAAAGTCATGAGCAGATTCTGCAGGAGAAAGAACAGAAGTTGCTGGAGGAGAAGTCTTCCCTCCTTCAGTTTACAGAAAGTCTAAAGCAGAATCTGCAGGAGAAGTCATCGAGTGCCTCAATCTAATCTTCTCCAGGTCAGACAGATATACACGGAGGTATGAGAAGCAGGGGAGCTGTGTGTGTGTGTGTGTGTGTGTGTGTGTGTGTGTGTGTGTGTGTGTGTGTGTGTGTGTGTGTGTGTGTGTGTGTGTGTCTTGTAGATGGGGATTTCTGCCATGTTAACCACCGCAACAAGACGGATGGCAGGGCATAGACACAGACATATACACCCATTTTATAAAACCAATAACCTGCTCTGGGTTGTGCTGCATGGAAAATCTATCAGAGCCGAGGCGGCGGCGCCATAACTTGCCCGGTTTAGGAGGCCGCAATGTAGCAAAGCGTCTTTTTGTTTCATAAAGCGGGGAGCATGATGAGAAGTTGAGATAATATGTTGGGAGTTTTCTTCTGTCAAGCAGACTGCACACTTTAGCTGAAATATGATTTCCATATACCGCAGCCTGCTGTGGGTTATTACGGTAATAACACCTGAGAGGGCATTCTTTATTGTGATTATGGGTATGACAGTGATTTAGAGAAGTGCGCGTACTGTCGGCAACAACAAAGTACCCACAACAGTACTCGAACATTCTCTCCTGGGTATCACGGCTTTCATGCAGCATTTAGCAGCACCATGTTCTCACTGGAAGCTTTCCTCAGGAGGAAGCTTACGTGTACAAGACAATAAAAGACTAAGGATGAAGCTAGAAAGATCATAAACCCGCCCCCTAAAAGCACCCGATGCAACACAGGGAGCTATATTTTATGACACTCATCGCTTTGGTTGCGACGCCTCTTTGACCAGATTGCTCGGGTGAGAGTGCAGCGTGTGATGATCGCTGGTGAACAGAGACTACTGGAGGGCTCACTCGGGAGCGTTCAGTGGGTGATGAGTAGTCGACAGCTGCACCAGGTTTTTATGTAAATATCTGCGTCAGAGCCACACAAATCAATAAGTATTGGAGCAAGAGAGAAGCGTTCCTGACTTATAGGAACAAGGCAGCGGCGTGGGGTATAATAATCGGGCTGATATCGTCGCTCACTCCCTGGAAAAGAGTCTTCGGATCAACCTGAGGTGAAGAAAAGGAATTGTCTTTATATTATACAACTTTTATAGCTGCGTGTAAAACCTGGAGTCACTCTTTGTCTCCTGCCATGTCCTGATAAAGTCTTATTAGATTTCACAGAGGACAGTAACCTTTTACAAGGTTGTTTTCCTCCCTGGTCTTCATGCTACTTTATATGATTTGAGAAGGGAGAGACTCATAACTGATGTGGATCATGTGACATTTCACTTCCACACCACCACACCAATGCAAAGCTTAAAGAATTTAAATCTGATACACACGTGTATGTCAGCTTGTGTATTATCCAATAAGTGAAAACCTACAAATAACTCATTATTTTGCCCTGAAGACCTGAAAACACTCATCGAGCTTCATCACCTGTAACTCGATACTGAAACACAGCCGTTTTGTTTTGGCTGGAGTTGAACCTCGGGTCACAAGCAACGTGAAACGCAGACGTAGCGATCATACCACAGGGTTGCCCTCTTAAACACATATGACCTTTAGCTTTCTTCCCCGAGTGAGGATCACATGACGGACAAAGGCAGCCGAAGGTAATGTAATGTAGCACGCTAACGATAGCTACCTCCTGCACACATTAACCAGTAGCAGTGGCTTTCAATGTGTTCAATGAGTGTGTGTTTGATTCAACCGGCTGTAACGTGTAGAGTCTTTAATAGCTTCTTCTGTGAGGAGCAAACACAGAGACGATTACTGTTCGGAGGCTGATCTGACGCTGCGTTCGAGTCTAAGTGTGCAATTGTATGTATGTCTTTGTAACTGGAGGAACTGTGCGACGTCAATACTGGAGACTTGATACTGAAACAATGCATGGGACAGTTTGGGAATGTCATTTTCAAATGTAATGTATTTGCTCTGACTGTACAAATGGCGCGCATCCTTGCAAGTCATGTGATGCACGTACATACACAATGGTGAGAGGACGTTGCATCAGCCTGGAGAGCTACTGGTCAGTAATGGATGAAATGAAACAAACATATCTAGCGTCAGTTGTCTCTTCGGGTGGAAGTCCTGTGTTTGTTTGACCCACTTCTCCTCCCTGTGCACGTATTTGTGATACATAACAAAACAAAAAGGGACAAAATAAAGTTTCCCTTGAAATGTAATTGCATATTCGCTGCATGTGAGCGTAATCTTTTAGAGGCGTGATAGAGCTTCTCTGCAGTGAAACGGTGGTGTAACAGCAAGACTAAAGTCTTGTGTTATAACAGACACACTCATGCTTACCTTTACTCATGAATAACTGTGTGCGTCTGCTCGTCCATCTGTCACTCCTCCATCCACCCTTCTGAGTGTGTGCGTGCTACTATGTGGATATAATGTGTGAATAACGAGGATTTTTCACTCTACATTTCTCAGCATACAGTTTTCACACCTCCACTGCCAGCCCCCCGCCCCCCTCATCCCCCCCACCCTCTTTCTATATCAACGTCTCCTTGCCTCTCGTTCTGCGTTCTTCTTTCTTCTCTTCTTACTCTTCACCTCATCTCCTTTATGCTCCCTGCCCTTTGCTGTCTTTCTGCTTGTCTCTCCTTAACGATGACAGCTGCCACTCACAATCCTACCGGTGGGTTGCTATGACAACGCATCCACGTGATCAAATATTAAAGACTCACTTTCTCTTCCATGCACATCATTTATTTATTTATTTAAAACGATGGTGAAGCGGGGGCTTCGTGAGTTCAGCCTCTGATTCGGTCGGTTGTCATTTCCAGAATATTTTCTACATTTATTTAATGAATAAATGAAAGTGTCATTTTTAAGAGATGATATTTAAAGAAGGTTTGGCTTCAAGATTAATCATCCACCTGGGTTCTAATGCAGCTTTATCTCCTTATAAGAAATGATGGAAAACTCATTATAATCCTAAATAAAAGCAGTTGTTTACGGCACAAACAGTTAGAACATTAAAACACTGCTTCGACAGCTTCATTCTTTCACAGATCAGCGTTTTTGTTTTTAAACTAAAGGTTTCCTTGAGATGTTGGGACGACTGCAGCTCGTCAGCTGAATGTTTCTAAAACACATGCAACTGTGTTGGTGTCCCATTTTTCAAATTCATTAGCAATGAAACGTCCCCATATCTCACTGCCACAGAATGCTGCTGTAAGGCGAATTAGACCTCAGGTAGAGAATTGTAAATTAAGCAGTCAACTTTGTTTTGTTGACCTTGTGTAATACTTCTTTCTGATTGGTTGTGGTGGACCACACAGCACCAACACATTTGAAAAGTCTCATTTTCATTAGTTATAGTTTACTCAGCACTACTGATTGTGTTGCACGATCGTTTCATCCAGGAGGTATAAAACGTTGGCGTCTCAGACATCACATCTGAAGGTTTGACACCCCTCGCTGCTGCCGGCCCAGGATGCATTGCTCACAAATATGCACATAACTTAATGAATATGAAGTAAAGTGTTCCTCATAGCAGTGTGCATGCTCAGCAAAGATTTCCTGTATACGTATTACTTTCATAAGTAAGACTCTGTCCCTCTATTCCAATATTTTACCACAGTGATTAGTATGGGAAGTAGGTATCCTGCATCTTCTTTAGATGTTAATTATGCCGAGCAGTGGGTGCATTTATGGAACTCAAAAGATGTGGCTGTGCTCTGCGCACCTGCATATATACATATATATCTTAGTCTCTCCCACACACACACCCGCTTCATCACGAGGGAGTGTGTGTGAGGCCCAGAGGTCTTCTCCCTCGCTGAGTAACACTTTGCACAGTTCACAGGAATGAACGTATGATGTCTGGTACAGGAAAACTAGCATTCATTTATCCACAACAGCTATTAGTGAGCAACACGTTGGATATTATGCATTAAAATGTTGATTATATTTTACGTATTTGCAGCAGTAACTTCAAACTTTTGTTCTTGCAAAACATTCCCACTGAACGTATCTTAAAACATATTTCATTACTTTTTCCTGCAATATCTGCTGATGGCATCTGAAGCATAATTAACATTTGTATTGTAAAGTCTCCTGCAGAGAAGCTGCTACAGGACTCAGAGGTCCACTGCTTTAGGTCCAAAGTACCCCTGGGTCATAAACTACTTCCTCACACGGAGATATGCACGTCCGACGTCCATTAGCTTAGTCACAGGTGTTACATCAGCAGGTGTCCTCGCAGTTTAAACACATTTCCATTCACATGAGCTCTAAATTCTGCAGTGCAGCTCTCAGTCTCTGCTTTTCTCTCCTGTTATGAGGCGTTTCCAGTGACCATCTATTGCATTTCTATCTCTTTCATTTGAAGTGTTGCCATTCACAGTGTTGGAGGGACAGCAGTCGCAGCATCCTCAGGCGTGTGGATGGAGGCTCGGAGGGTCGGCACACGCTGCCTGAGTTATTGGAAATGGTGCTTTCTTGGACAGCCATGAGAAGGCAGCTCAGTTTTCATCTTATATATATTTTCAGAGCTCTCCTTACACATCCTCTCATGTGTGTGTGTGTGTGTGTGTGTGCTCTCACTTCCTCGTGCACAAACACAAAACCTCTCACACATAAAGAGAGTGAGAGGGTGAGATGTTGGATCAAACACATTCATTTGGCCGTGGTAAGAAAGAGTCCTGTTATCTTAAAACAGCCATTTAGTGTTAATTAATCCTTTTGACTGAAACCTCCCCGTCCAACATATTCTCTTTGCTTGTTAGGCTTTCATGCTTAAAGTGCTCGCGCTACCTTAGATAGCCAAGTTTATGAAAAATCCCAAAATCTGATTAGGCCTCTTCTCTCTGTAGCGATCTGGCACAGATGCAGCACCAGTTAAGTTAATATGGCAGTTTGCTTTCATGCTTAAAGAAGCATCAATGAAGTAGTGATTTCACAAACTGTCCATCTGACTTAAGCTTTGCAGCGTCGAGCTTTAAACGGACAAGCTGCACGGCTTTAAGATACTCACCCCACAACATTAAGGGGCTTTTTGCGATGGGTGCCGAGCCGAGCCGCCGTGATATGCACTCCCACTGCTGCCTCGCGCTGCTGCGGTCCTGCTCGGTCGCAGCTGTGTTGCTCGAGCCGCTCTTTCTCTGATATCTCTGATGCTAAAATGGTTTACATTCGTACACCAAACGTCCCCGTCTGACCAGAAGAGCCTCTCCTTTGTAAGTTGGTTTTGTTTCTATAACCAGGCTGTCTTTCTGCTGCTTAGCTTTCATGTTGCGCCGGCCGGCTGATAAGCGGCGAGAGGACTGTTGCACTCATGATAAAGCTCAAAGGCCTGAACTCAAAAAAATAACAATTTCTTTTGGTATTTGGCTTCCAATGTCACGCAGCTTGCACTAATCAAGCCTTCAATTCAAATGCCACGGCTCTGTGTTTCAACACTCTGAATTCTCTCTCGTGTCTCTTTCCACACGGGCCATTTCCTAAACGGGCCATTTGGGGTTAAAGCTAAATTCCAAGAGAGATACTGACGTTTGAGTCGTAGCGTTTCACCTCGTGTCTCTTTCAACTCTGGTTTTTGCTCCTGAGAACAGCAACAACAGCAGCAGCAGCAGCAGCAGCGGGAGCAAAACAAATCATAGAAGTGTGTTTGATAAAAGCTCAAAGATCTCTCTCTTCCTCTCAAACACAAACCCACCTCTTATATCCGTTCAGACTGGAGTTAATGTGAAGTGACAAAGTAATGATTTGTGAGTGTTTCCACGCTTCAGGAGTCTTATGCAAGTTCGCCCAGAGACTCGGTGGCTACAGCTCCGTCACTCAGACGAAACGCAAACACTGAGTCGTTTGTTCTTTTGTCCCCCTTTGCTTGACTCCCGCTAGAAACACAGTCCTGGTACATATTCACTGTCTGTGTGTATCCGACTAAACACCAGTCAAAGCTGTGTTGATGTTTCACAGCAGAAACTAATTTGTCATTGAACTAGACAGAAATGACTGCAAACTACAAAAAGCATCAGAAAAGAAAGAGAAACTTACATTCCTCCCGAGATGTTCACAGAGCGAGCTTTACTACATTGGTAGAAAGCAAAGGTTGGATTTCACATCTTCGCCGGAACTCATTTGCTACACTTGACACTGTACTTGCATGCAATTGAATAATCAAGTCTGTTGGACCAAAGTGCAAACACACATGTGTAGCATGTTCAATGTAATGTATAGTGTGGCTACAAATAAATTGCTTTCAATGTGTTTTAATTACATTACAGGTCATTCAGCAGACGCTCTTATCCAGAGCGACTTACATTGAACTAAGTACAGGGACAGTCTCTCTGGAGCAGCTCAGGGTACCTTGCTCAGGGGTACAATGGTGGCAGCCGGGTATTGAACTCCCAACCTTCTAGTGTTTTGTTTGGAAGGCGTACCACTAGACTATCACCACCCACTTGCCTAAGAGCAAATTGAAGTCAGAGTTGAGTTAATTGGCTCTCGTACTTTCCTCACCAGTGCAGAGTGAGTGTTGAATGTTTGTGGCGTCTCAGGTACCTGGGAAATATGAGATTATGGAGTACCTGGGGACTGTGTGGGAGCAGAGTTAGTGTGTTTTATTCCATTGGGACTCATTTGCTTTACACATAATGACAGCGACACATAATCTGTCTGCACTCCTGCGCTCTGCTTCCTCTTCCTCCCGTTTCAGTTTCCCCGCCTCCCCAAGGACAGTCAAATGTCACACTAACTAGTGGTGTCATGGGGGGGGGGATGTGTCTACTTCAGTGGGTCTTGAACTTTTTCAGCCGTGAAGCAAACCCAGTATAATTAACCTCTTACCGATGGGACCTGGTTCATTTGACCCATGAAAGGTTGACGACCCATTTCAGGGTCCTGATCCATCTTCAGAATGCTGACAAGCAGGGTGTGTATGTAAAGCCTTTAAATGCGGTCTCCAAGTCTGGGAGCCAGTGTAATGAAAACATTCCCTGGCCGAGTCGTGACCCAACAGAAACAGACGCATCTTATTTTAGGTCCTGAACCGTAAAGAAATGTAGCCAGTGTTTTGTCAAAGTCTGGTTTGAGACCGAAAGTGGGTCATGGGAAGATTAAAACTGGCCTTCAAATGAATCTCTAGAAATGTCAGAATGTCAGAACTCGTTGGCTGTGGAATGTTGCACGAATGTTTAACTGTCACCGTCTGATTGCTAAACAGGAGTCCTGATGTATCCCATGTGCTTTACACTGAAGTTACTACTTACATAGATACAATCACCAGAAACAAACTGAATATGCAAGTCACAGATTTGTGTGGTAGCTGCATTTTAAACAAATGAAGCAAGTTGTCCAGAGGAGAATAAATGAAAGACACGATCTGTGGAGATATTACTGGAGGAAGGTCGGGGAGGCCAACGTGGTGACAGAGTGTCCCAAAGTTCAGTTCCTAAGATAAAAGCGCAACCATCAGGTAGGTAGGGAGGAGCGAATGTGACGCATTGTGTAGGTTCTTGATCATGCACTGCTCGGTCGATCCCACACTGCTTTTAGTGCATCTGTGTGTGTGTGTGTGTGTGTGTGTGTGTGTGTGTGTGTGTGTCCTCGCTGGAATGCTGTCACAGAAATCACAGGAGGTGGAAAGGACAGATACGGGGGTCTAAATGTGGCACTCAGGCACATGTGGAACCCATTACCTCTCTTACTGAGTGTCTTTGTGCGGCTCGGTGTCCAGTGTCGGCCTCTCTGGCTGCGTCTCGTTGTCGCTTCACTTTATGTTAATTGGGGTGATGGGTTATGACGGGACGCCGATGTGTCGAGCTTCGCCGGATGAACGGCATCCGATTTATTTTGCATCGCCAAAAGCCAACAAATAAAAGGATAGGCTACATTTCATCAAGACGATTTGTTTTAATGAGCTCGTTGGATTCGGGGGAATAAAAGCAGCATGTGAGAGTCGATGACTAAATCTCCTCTGTGTGTGTTGGAGATCGTGTTCTTCGTCCCTTTAGGGCCAAATGTGTAATTTCATGTTTTTTCTCTCCTCAGATAAAGAAATGAGGTTTATTTTCATGCCTATGATTTATTTTATTTTGCTTCTCTCCATATTCCTCCTTCTGTTAGTCCACCTCCTCGTCAGCCTCCATAACTTCAGACTCCAACATTTTTCCTTCAAGCCACAATGGTTCTCCTCTTCCCTTTTCTAAGACCCTCCTCTGCCTCCTTTCAGACAGCTTTTTCCTCAGAACTTCAATCGTTCCCTCGCTGCTGTCCTCACCTCCTCCGTATATATTTCTTTCCCCCTCTCTCTCCCCCCCCTCCTCCTGAGACCTTGGACAGTGATGCCGGTAGTATTTAAGAAGGAAGCCGAGGATTTTCCACAAAGCTTCAATCTTGGTCTTTTACAGAGCAGCACCACATTGAACACACACCAGGCTGCCAAACCAGGCTTTTTAATGGCTTAACATGTCCAGAGGAGGAAGGGGGGGAGGGGGGGGGGTAAGAGGGGATGAAAGGGAGAGTAAAATAAAAGGTTGTGAGCAAAAGACTGGCAGCATTGTAAGGGACAGAGTAAACTTAGTCTCTTTGTTTTCCTAGTCTAGAGATTAATTGCGTTAAAGTATCGATATATTCGTTATTGTAATGCGACAGTTTCTGTGTTCTTTTGCTTTCCCAAAAGGAACATACGCATGTCCATAAAGTGCCACGAGAAACAGAAATAAGTGGAGAAAAGATGAAGGGGACAGGAATGAGAAAGAAAAAGGTGAAAAGAAGGTGAACGAGAAGAAGCGGGAGAAAAGAGACTCACAAGGAAGAAGGTTTCCTCTTTCCTTCACCTCGGGCTGATCCGGCTGAGGCTGAAACCACAGCCACGTGGACACCACAACCTCCCTCTGTGTACGTGCATGAGACACACATTTATAGTCTGCTAAAGTGCAGTGTGTGTGTGTGTGTGTGTGTGTAGATGTTAATGGGGTGTGTGTGGGACATTTCTACATTTACAATGTGCCTTAGTGCACTGGTGCTGCCTGCTTGTGTGAGTTTAATGACTGTGTTTGTGTGTGTGTGTCTGCACATGTTGAATTCACTGTGAGCTTTAGTGCAGCTGTGGGTGTTTATCCACGTGTGTGTGTGTGTGTGTGTGTGTGTGTGTGTGTGTGTGTGTGTGTGTGTGTGTGTGTGTGTGTGAGGTAAATTGTGTGCATGTGGCTCTATGAGTATGTACCCATTGTGTATGTGAAGTATGTGCATGTGTGTTTGTGTATTCTTCTACATCCAGAAATCTAATTTAGCAGAACCAGTGTCTCGGTGCTTCTCATCTGTCTCCCTATTTATCCTTCTCTTCTCTCCGAATAGAAATCTGGCATCTAATCTAGCATGACAAGTGAATTAATGCAGCTTTTTTTTTCTGTCTCCCTGTCGATGTGCTTCCACATCGTATTGATGAAGGAAACACATCCTTCCTCTCAGTGTTTTCTCTTTCCCTGATTTATCTAAATAAAATACATAGTTCAATTAAAATGTCCTAATGTTACAAAACAGTTATGTGGTCTGTTTAAAACCTCACAATGAGGCATCATACAACTGACTCGTCACCTATCTCAGTGAGTTGTTAATACTTCCATCACATTTGTATACATTTTAAAGGCCTTAACCCAGGGGGTGTCAAACTCATGTTAGTTCAGGGGCCACATGCAGCACAATTTGATCTCAAGTGGGCCGGACCAGTAACATCACAGCATAATAACATATAAATAACCACAACTCCACATGTTTCCCTTAGAAAGTACAAGTACATTCTGAAAATGTTCAAACTTAATCTTTTTAGAAAACATTATGAACAATTTCAACAATATTATCAGTTTATCATTTACACATGTGCGTTACAACTTACTGATCACAGTGTATCTACAAAGGCTTTTACTTTATGATCAAAACAACTAATTTTTACACTTTGCAAAGTCATCCCGCGGGCCGGGTTGGACCCTCTGGCGGACCGGTTTTGGCCCCCATGTTTGACACCCCTGCCTTAACAGGAACAAGCATCCAGTTTTTCTCCGCCACATCATTTGGAGTAGTAAATAATGAAATGCATGTTGCGTCACAAATGATGACATGGGATTGGCATGTTCACTTCCATGAGTTGTTTTTCTTTGAGCCTGGGTGACGGGGTGGCATCTCACATCAGTGACGTCCTGTGTTGCTGCCTCGGGCACTTCCTGTGTGGAGTTTGCATGCTCTCTGTAAATTGCCCAAAGCTACTAAAGCATTTGTCTGTGCTGCAGAGGGGGTGAACTGTGTGGAGAGGTTACCTGCTTTTTTCGCTAGTGCATGCTGGGATAGATTTCTGTTATATTTGGAACCTGAACAAACTAGATTGAAAATGGCCAAAAAAACAAGATGGCGACGGCTAAAGAGGGATGTCACAGTGACTACTTCCACTTCTTATATACAGTCTATGACTTTGACTAAAATCAGTTGATAGTGATACAGTGACACATCATTTACTTTTCAAGTAACTTTGTTGTCCTCAAACGCACCATTCAGTGCTGCTGTCCACATGGTCCATTTCAACCACAATCTGAGTTTATACATTTACTCCTTTACATCTCCCTCTGTCTTTCTTTGAAGCCACACTATACATGTACATGTATGTGCATCTTCTTCTGGGTCAGGGAGATTCTGTTCCAGCTCTACTCTTTCTGTTTGAAGCTGTGTTTTTCCACTGATTCCTCACCAGCGTCTCGCACTTCTGACTTGTTTTAGTGTTTTGTCAGTGTGTCTCTGTGGGGTCGTCTTCCCTCCTCTGATCCGTCCCCATGTCTCCCTCAATCTCTACCAGTGTCACTCTGTTCCATTTAGAAACAGTCAGACAGCCAGTCAGTCACCTTGCCATCTGGCTGTTTACAGGCGGAAAGGTCAGGGCAAATTGAGCATAAGCCAGCCCTTGAGGGATGGAGAGGCGGCTGGTGAGACGGGTAAAAGTGAGACAAGGGAGAGGAAAAAGCCTGTCTGGGAGAAAGGTGGGGGGGGGGGGGGGGAAACTCTTGAATCTCCAATATGTCACCTTTTGAGCTATTGATTGTGAGCTCAGACTGTTTACACCTTGGATCTTGGTTACTTACCCTATAGATTTTTACCTTTTTTTTCCAGTGAGCTTCTACATGACAAGAACACCAACTAGCATGTTTAATGAGACTGAAACTAAGATGCTGAATTCCTTCATTTTAAAGCTGCTCTGTCGAGCATTTTGTATTAAACTTTATTATATCATCGTGGATACACATTGTTGTTTTGAAGGCAACATGTTGTCTCACAAAGCCACAGCACGTGGAGATAGCTCTGGCTCCACACGTTATCGTCCTGGTTTGTATTTCTTAAAAACAATCACAATCGTTTTGGGTGGAAGCACAGGATGCAGTCGGTGAGTCAGACTATTGCATTAGTAGTGATTTTCAAAGTTGGAACAACATTTCCCATAATGCCAATTGATTTATGTTGCCAAAACAGGATGTTGCTACTTGTCCCACTTCCTTCTTTCCTTGCCTGGAAATAAACATCCAAGGGTGCCGATGACGAATATACACGAACATGTCTAATTGGAGATACAACGATATTTAAGAACTTCATGTCTATAAGGGAGGAGGCCAAAATCGTTCATTGAAAGAACGCCAATACACTCTTCTGAACAAATTACAAACCGGCTATCGTTCAGTGATCTGCAGCATCTTTAACTGTTTACTCCAAATTACACAGTTTACAAGATCATTTAAAAAAGGACAGTGTGTGTGTGTGTGTGTGTGTGTGTGTGTGTGTGTGTTCATCCATCCATCCACCATGCAGCATCACCAGGAAGAGAAAGGTAAAATAAATGTTATTTTCAATCAGTCCACCTCAGCAGGCAGCGAGCTGCAGTCAAACATACAGGAGGAGACCCCTGATGCGTTAAAGGACATTTTCGATTTGTGTGTGTGTGTGTGTGTGTGTGTGTGTGTGTGTGTGTGTGTGTGTGTGTGTGTGTGTGTGTGTGTGTGTGTGTGGACCCCACAAATGGGGGATACAAGTGCAGTACCAGTGAGGGGGGAACACAAGACTGTGTGTGTGTGTGTGTGTGTGTGTGTGTGTGTCCATGCATGCATGTGAGTGCATGAAATAGAACCAGCAGCCAGGTGTCTTGCAGGATGGAGGACTAAAGGAGGAGAGGGAGAGATGGAGGGATAGATGAAGTACTGCAGCAAAGCAATCTGTAGTACCTGTGCGCGCACACACACACACACACACACACACACACACACATCAGCATGCAGCTGGTGTTTCATTGCAAATGGCAAGTAAATTCACCAGCAGTATTTACTGCTAAATAAATTAAAAAGCTCTCACTGTTGGGAACACAGACCCTGTTAGCAAACACATACAGCTCATGTAGCATTATGTTTGCTCATGCAGACTATTCTTACAAAGTGCAGATTTCATTCATTTTGCCATTTATTTTTATTGAACAGTTGAACGTATTGAACTCAGAAAAGGCGTCGATGCTGCTGCTGGGGAAGTGCCACAGGCTGGGAGGGTATTAGATCATGTTCATGATAAACCTCTTCAACCCTGAACTACATTTAAAACATAAAACAAACATTAATAATCTCAATCCTTTCAAAGGGAAGAGAATTCATCATGTATTACTGCAAAATACAGACTCATTTAGACAGCCTGGCAACAATAACTTGTAATATGTACTTGGCAGTTAGTAGTCTTATCACATTGGTATCAGAGTAAGACTGTAACATCAGCTAATACGATAACAGTTAGCTTGTTAGGTAATATAATAATAATAATAATAATTATAACTTTATTTGTATAGCACCTTTCACACAAGAGTTGCAGCCCAAAGTGCTTCACAGCAAAAACATAACAATTAGTAGAAGATTAGACAGAAGAGCATTTACAGTGACAATAATCACAGTGTTGATGTACATGAGTCTGAAGTAGCATTACAAATAGTATAAAATAGCAGATAAAATAGTATATACTATTTTATATTATTTTAATTCTGTTATTTTATACTATTTTTAATGGTACTTCACACTCATGTACATCAACACTGTGATTATTGCACTGTAAATGCTCTGTTTAATCCTGTACTATGTTTTTGCTGTGATTATTATTATTATTATTATTATTATTATTATTATTATTATTATTATTATTATTATTATTATTATTATTATTATCAACGGCTCAGCAGAGAACAAGAGTAATGCAGGAGGGAAGTCAGCTGCCGGGGTCTTGTAGTTCAATCTGATGGGATGTTTCATTCCATTGTGTTATAGGAGGGAGATTAAACAATATACTCACAACATCTGAGGTGCAGGCGATAATACAATATTATATTATTGCAGGAAATAAAAACAGCTGTCGTTCCTGTCAACACAGTAGTATAGAGCTGGTACACACACATGTCAATGTAGATTTATGGGCATATTTTAGCCACATGCAACTCTTTGCCTGCATCCTGATGTTTTCTAAGTGATCACACGCTGCCATCAGTCTGACGTCTGTACAATCGTCCGATTTCATTCATGTTCATTTCGTCTAGATCTGGATTTGGCAAAGTGCCTGTGAGGTGGTCGTGACATCTGGATGGAGCGTGATGCGTTGTTGGGTCTGGCTGCAGCCTTTCTGCTGTCTGTGATCTCCGTATAGTTCATAGTGACTAGTTAAGTTATGCTATGACTGCATGTGTTTGTTTGTCTTCTTCTTTTGTAGTGTTGCACTTTGGCGCCACTTTCCTTCACTTCGAGTTGAATATCCTAGATGACAGTCAGCAGGTGAAAACTCTGTGATCCTATTATTTTCTCAGCTTCTGAAGTTTATCATCAGTCGTTGGTTAAGTCCTCTGTTGTAGACTCGAGCGTTGCATCGGCGCTGCTACCCAGACTTACTGCTCAAAACACAAGAACGGCTTTTCCACATCTGTGCCAAGCGGAGCTTACCAGGGCCAGGAAGAAATCAACATTTATAATATAATATTAACATAAGACAAATCTCATTTTCAGAGCAAAATCCTTTTGAAGGAATGTATAAACTCAGTTTTAACCGCATTATAGTGACAAAGATAATGTGTAATCCACTCTGTGTTCCTGGTACTATAGTGGAAACTTGTCTGTTTTACTAATTTACTAACTTGTTTATTTATTTACCATATTTCCCTCACTGTCGGTCGCAATGCTGAGGCTTTGGAAATAAATAAGAGAGATATATGACAGTGATTTTCACAGCGAGCTGACAGGAATGCCACAACTTGAGCAGCAGGGCATGAAATTACCTACTTTATCATATCCCGGTGGATAATTGTTTTTGTTATGGGTTTCCATACATTTGCATAAAGGTCACAGTGCTGGTGTGAATCTGAGTCGAGTGTAGTAGCAGCTGCGGCTTCTCTTTTTTTAAAGTTATTTGAGGTCAGTGTCGCCTTTCTGGCACGCCATCTTAATCTGGGGGTCTTAGCACTGCTTAGTTTGTTTCTTTTTGTTAGGCGGTTCGTGTGTGTGTGTGTGTGTGTGTGTGTGTGTGTGTGTGTGTGTGTGTGTGTGTGTGTGTCACTGTGAAGTGTGCGAGCGGCTGCGACAGGAGGCTTCATGTGTTGTGCGTCGGTGTGTGTCGTACACATATGGCCATAAGTTATTTTTATTTAAAACAGCAGCAGAGGTAGCAACACCTGCGCTGGCCGGATGCCTGGAGACGCGTATTGGTTTTTTTACTGGGGTGCAATTCACACGGCAGGATTTACGCCAGATGTGGCCCCAATTATCACGCGGACAGAAGTCGGCCTCTTTAGCACGAGTGTCTGCCTGAAGCTCTTTCGCTGCAGACACATTCAGAGGGAATTCTTTGGTCTCTTAATGTTCTTCACGGTTATTTGTTGACAAATAAAAAGCCAAATAAACTATAAAGAAGGCTTATGTGTTGCTATCATGTTAATATAGGGGGATGTAATGTCACACATGATGAATCAACACATTTATCTTTTTAGATTTTGTTGCCGTACTTGTTTAGAAGTGGATCTATGGTCTTGGCGGAGGCAGAAGGGTGAAACCAGCCTAAAGAACTACAGCATCGCTTAATCATCTCTTGACTTGTTATAAGGTATACATTTAGCACAAGGTGTCACATGTTACATTCATCAAGGATCAGCAGTGTCGAACAATCGAGCATGAATTAAACTTAAAACTGGTGAATTGAATCTGTTTCCTTAAATGATGAGGATATCATATTCAGTGTGTTTGATACCAAAATAAAGCAACAGCATTGTGTAGAGCAGGGGTTCCCACACTGGTGTGCCGTGAGACAAATCCCGGTGTGCGTGGGATTTTGAAACAATTAGGCCTATAGCATTTAACTGTACACAAGGTCATGAATGATTTGTAATTTACTTCAGTGTTTCCTCTAGGTTTACTGCTCTGCGGGGTGCTGCCTGCGCTGGATGAGGTCTTTCCTCCGCTCTGTCTCTGACTGTAAGTGTGTGCGCACGTGTGTGTGCGCACGCGTGTGTGTGTGTTGTTTCGGAAGCAGAGCCCTTCGCGGAGCAGAGCAGAGGAGAGAATGTAAATACGCAAAGCAACTGAAACGTGCACATAAATGAGATAAATAACATAAGCAGTTTAGTTTATTTATTAAAAGAGACCTGTTTAATGTGAGAAGTGAGTTGTGAATATAAAAAACAAAACAAAACTTAAATTTCAGGAGGGGAGGGGTGGGGGGGCGCAGCGCAGGGAAGCACTGCACTTTATCGGTAATTTGTCCTACACACTTATCTCACAATATAAAAACAATAGGTCTTATATGCTTTGTCCTAAATATAAATAAAACAATTGTTTTATCCATTTGTGCATGGTGGGACATATTAGAGTGTGACACATCAAAGGCTCTCTGCTAGTGTGAAGGAGAACAGCTAAAGAAGTGTTCACAGAGTGATAGCAGTGATACTCTGTGTTAGAGAGGGGATATGAACACAGGTGTTAGGGTTACACGCGTCCGTGCTGCAAAGGTACACACGTCCGTGTGTACCTTTGCAGCGTGCACCTTTATGTTTAGCAGTCGAGGTATCACCAGTGTTATGTCATATCTCCACGTAACTGTCATGGCAGAGATTCATATATTCTGTTTACGTATGTTTCTGTTGTTGAGGTAAAATCACAATTGAAACTCTGAGATGCCATTTTTACGACACATTAATAATAAAAATACAATTTATTAGTTTCCTCAAAGTACTTCTGTCCATATGCATTTCTGAAAACTGTACACATATATCCTCCTGTGTGCATTAAGTGTTGAACACTTATGGATTGTTCTTCTCATGCAGCAGCAGATCGGCTTTTAATGAAGTTCCATCCTTCACACATTTGCTCCTGTTTTCCATCTGGACAAATTCCATACAAAGCTTTGATTTGTGTTCAGTGTTTACAACAGCAGGTGACTTATACAGTTAGATACACTATAAAGTATCTTTGTTTATGTGCTGTGCATTCATGAATCCTCACAATGTAAAACCACTCAAACCTCCTTCAGCCAGGTGTAAATGTGATCATAAATGATTTTATTATCTGGACATGTCTTGATGAACCTTTTATCTGCATTTGAAATGTTACGACCAAGTTAACTGTAAATTATTCCTTATGGATTATTGAAAGAAGAATGCATGTGTACAATGAAAACTAGCTGCACCTGCAGTGGGTTTTTAATTCAAGTCATAAAACATAACTGGAACAAAGTGTATTTATTTTTATGACACATTTTACTGATCCCCATCCAAACACAAGGTATCTGTGCCGTCTATCTACAGTGTGAGCTTTAGGTTATTATTGGTGCTTCTCTGCAGCTGCACACGTCAGATTAGAGCCCTTCATTTGTCCCTCGTTACCACGACAGCTATTTCTATGACAACTCGGCTCCAGAAGACGGGGGTCAAAGGTCATTGGGAGCGGTGACCTGAGCAACCTCGTTGAAATACAGCAATTACGTGTAATTGCGGCAGCGAGCATTCATTACAAGAGTCAATAAAGGGATCGATAGTGTGAGTGATAGGAACTTTGTAGTGTTAGGCTCAAATTAGAAAACCATCAGAGGCGACTGCAGAGGACTGACAGCTGTTTATAATATGCTGGTCATCTTCTCCACAGCTGTTCATCAGCACAGAGGCTGAGGCTACGAGAAGAAATTAAAGAATTATATCTATACATATATCTATATATCTATGTATATATATATATATATATATATATATATATATATATATATATATATATATATCTATATATTTATATATCTTTATATATAGATATATATATCTATATATAAAGATATATATTTTATATATATATATCTTTATATATATATTTATATATATATATATATATATATATATATACATATATAGATGTATAGATATATATATATATATGTATACAATAACATATATACTTTTATATATATATATATATATATATATATAAATATATATATATAGATTTTATTTGTGTATATATAGATATATACACAAATAAAAAGAAAATTATATATATATCTATATATATATAATAATATATATATATATATTAATATATATTATATATATATTATTGTTATTATATATATATATATATTATTATATATATATATATATATATTTGTTTTAGTTTATTTAGTGCGGGTGAATGTTTTTCTTTACCCTAATGCAGTTGAAAGTGTTCTAAGTACACGATGTGTTTTAATTCATTCTTAGACGTTTCCTCTCGTCACGTCTGCAGCTGAAGACCTTCTGTGACAATCACTTCTTATACTCACCTCCATCAACACCAAATAATGATGACACACACATACACATACACACACACACACACACACACACACACACACACTCACACACACACACATGATAATTGGAATTCAATTAAGATTGTAATGTGTGTTTTACGATTTTTATGATACATGTCACCAGGTCACACCCACTGCGACACCTCTAATGTTTAACATGATGATATTGTGTCACAGCTCAGAGACATTCAAATATATTTCTCACATCTTTCCATTGAAGATTCCAGGAATTTATGCAAACAAAGAGAAATCAAGGAAGAACAAGTTGTTTCTATTATTGCGTCCACTCCTCGTAGCTCACGTTGTGCTCTGACTGTGTGTGCAGTGGAACAAACACGGCCTGTAATGTGTGTGCTGTATTACACAAGGCTGGTAATAAATACACTCTGTCTTATAGTTATTTTTGCCTCGAGCCTGAGTTTTGAAGTGTGTATGGAGTTACATGAGGCTTGGTAATAAATAGACTTTGGAGATAAGACAACTAAGATTTCTCCTCTCCTCCTCTTCCTCCAGTGATGGAGATGGAGCGAGGAGCACAGTAAAGTGATTAGGTTTTATTATTTTCTCCAGACTCCGGGCTTCTGCTTGATTAAATTAAAGCGTGTAGCGGATTGTCTGCACACAGAAGGGGTCAAAAGGAAACAGAACAGAAGAGCTCCGGGGGAATGGAGGCAGGATGAATGCAACATGATAGATAATATGGGTTTCGTGACAAGTGGGTGAGTGAACGGAGCAAAGATGATTGTGTCTTGGAAATCTGTGTTTTGGAGAGCGGATGAGTGTAGTGAGAGAGGTAGGGCGAATGTGCTGCGGGGAGGAAACGATGCAGGTGTCAGATTAATGCACACGTTAAATAAGAAGCAAACAATGTCCATTTTTATTTTACAATATATTGCCATTAGATTTAGAACACTACTTATATTATTGACGTTGTGTTTTTATAGAGACATGAAATCATAGAAACAAGCAAACATGACTTAATTCCACACACACACACACACACACACACACACACACACACACACAGTTTATTAAAGCATGTTGCATGTACATAAAATCCTCTTGTTACTGTAAATGCATACGAGATAAATAAAGTTTACAGAATTCATTCAATGCATCTGGTGTGAGAGACCAGGAGACAAACTGATGATTCATTTCAAGTATTTCAATATTTAGGGTTTGCATTGTGTAGATGAAACAGCAGATCATTTAAACCGTGCGTCTTGCGAGTATATTTGTTTTCAATTAGTTATTATCAGCATCTTGGTTTTCTTACTTCATTGAGAACATTTCATTGATTCATTATGTGGAGCAAACTGCACACGTTCCAGTTGTTTACAGTATGCAAATAATAAAAAAAGAAGAATACACACATATATAATATTAATGTTGTCTATTTCAGAAGATATAGTGCAGCATGACATAACATATTATTAGTATATTATTGCCGCCTCGTTCCCGGTGAAATAACACTTTGTGATTTTGGTTTGGAACTATTTTGAACACCTAAAATAACAGCTGTTTCCAAAGATGGACGTAACGTGCATGCATTACAACGTCATGGGGAACGTAATATTGTTTCCATCCTCGTAAAGTAGAATTTGTTTATCTTGAGGTTTTAGCAGAAATATAAGCAATCATGTTGCTTCTAAATTAGATTTTTTTTTTTTAGCCTTCTGCTCAATCCTTTATCAAATAAATTAAATTAACACGACGGGTTATTACAAATTCTCCGGCAGATGCTTCGTTACATGCATGTGCATTCTTAGGGTTCATCAGTTCAGGCTCTAACTCGGCTTAATGAAGAGTCTTCTGCAGCCGGAGTAAAGCTTATTAAGATGCGCTCGTGTCACGTGGGGAAGGTGAAATATACCTCGTCTCGTCATGTGGGAGTTTAACCTGAGTAAATGTCATCCCTCACCCAGAGACCCGCGCTGATTAAAACATACCGCCAGCTCGCCTGCGACCGATTGCATCCTCCTAATGAACAGTGTGACGGAGGTGTCAGACTGCTGCGTGTCAGTTTAAACAAAAAATTGAGAAAATAAGTTTGTGTTTGGACGGAATTATCATCTAATCCTAACGTTTTATATTTCAGATGTACGAAGGATGCCAGATAATAATGTTCTGTTGTGTTATTTAGGTGAATATCTCATTTTGGAGTCAAACCCCAGAGTTTTAGACTCAATATTAGCTAATTGATTAACAACTAAATGACACACTGTCTCAGCGAGCAAACAGAAACACAGCAGTGTAATAATCAAGTCCCCAAAACAATAAGCTGCTGAGTGAACCTGAGTGTCTCACAGTCAGAATCACAATGAGTCTAATAACAAGAATTCCAGCATCACAATAAAGCGGCACGTCTGTTGTTTTAATCACATGTTTTATTACAGTTTCCCCAATATGAGTCCCCTGATGTTCATCCGTCTTTGTTCATGACTTGTTCAGAGATTGTGGAGGAGCTGGAACCACGTAGCTCAGCATCACCTGCAGCAGCAGCAGCTCTGTGTGTATTGACAGGTAAGTCGATGATGCAGTTTAACTCTGAGAATGTGACGCAAAGCTGAAGGCAATGATTTCAAAATGACCAGAACTCATAATAAACTATTTAAGCATGTTTTAAAAAACTGTTATGAACACGACAGGAGGGTCAAATATGGAAAGAGAGCACGGAAAAGTGTCTCTTTCCTGTCTTAAGAGGCAGGAACGACATGTAGAATCATACAGGGAAACTACAGGTGTGATGGCATCTTCAGTGTGTGTTCAGGATAAGCTCAAGGTTACTGCGTGGTTCTCAGTTTGGCCTCCACAAACCCTCGGTCGCCACCACATTTGAAACACGGTGGTGTTCTGCGACCTTGCTCATGATTGGCTCTGTGGTCTCTGGTACTCTAATCCAGATCACCTGGAAACCCAGCGGCCATGAGACGAGAAAACTGAGGAAGCATTTGAGCGGTGGTTGTAGAAATGTGTCATACAGTTACTATACAAGCTGTAATAACATTTCATTCTGATTCATCCCCCCATGGAAATGGCCTGACGGTGGCATGTCAACAACTTGATTGGTTGGTTCATGTGTCAAGTATTTCAAAAGTGTCCAGATTTCTAAATATTCTGCTGTGGGAATGAACAGTGATGTCCTTCAGACCACAATCTCCACAATATCAAAATGTGATGGACAGATTGTCACATGCATTGCCTTTTTGTTTGACCTTGAACATTCAGGGATGACCTCTCTTGAACTAAATGACAGAAAACATAACCTCACATCTCACTCAGTGTGTCCGCTCATATTTACAGTCAATCATTATTTCCATCTCGTGTCATACTTGAGATGCGATGTAATTGAAAGACGAAGCGACAAGTTCAGGAAAGCAATGGAGGGAAAAGAAGGCTTCACATTGTACACGTGACAATAAAGAGACGAATATAGACGGACAAACAAGAGAAGGAAGTACAGACGACAGTGGATTTATTATTTCAATAAAGGGACATTCCCCCACTTTTCGACCACTGAGCGGATATGACTCACCCAAACTACGCCAAGTCCTTCACACTGAAGCCCACCCTCCTACTGCCTGTGTGAGTGTATGCATGTGTGTCTGTGTGTGTACAAGCATGTGTGCTTTTTACTGTGTGTGTTATGAGCTGGTTTTGGTTTACTTCCAGCTACCTCAGAGTACTGCTGCTCACATACCATGGCTATGACATCTTATACCACACACACACACACACACACACACACACACACACACACACACACACACACACACACACACTTTTCCCAGCCAAAGTTGCTTTTTTTTTTTGGGTAGAAACTCGGGCGGATGTGAGGGGAGTAGCCTAGAATTAAACTGAATTAGAGACTCTTTTTTCCTCTTCATCGCTTTTTCATGAGGAAATGCTCAAGAGCCTCTGTGTGTGTGTGTGTGTGTGTGTGTGTGTGTGTGTGTGTGTGTGTGTGTGTTTGTCAACATCTCCTTGTGTGTGTTTGTAATAGCCGTGGGCATCATCTCAACAGAATTGGAGAGTGCCATCATTTGAAAATGCAAAACAAAAAAAGACTTAAGTAAAAGTTTTTCCTTCATTTTTTCTGTCACTTTGTCGTCTCTGGTTAAAGTTGACGTTGCTATAAATTATACAATTATTCTATGTTTATAAAGTTTGCAACAACACACCAATAAAATCACAAATACATATGTGAAGTACATGTACTGACAGGACTAAATGGACATGTTTGAAAGGGAAAAAGATGCAGATGCGTGACAGCACAGTGTGTGTGTGTGTGTGTGTGTGTGTGTGTGTGTCAAGCATCCAGCAGCACAGTGTGTGTGTGTCAAGCATTCAGCAGCACAGAAACCCTGAGTGCTGAGAAGCTCAACAGCTTTTTACTAAAGTAAACACAAAATCCACTTTTTGCATCCAGCCGATCAATTTCCGTCTCTGAAATCAATTCCGTCTTTTCCAGGTGGAGAGAGGCCAAGAGCGCTTATGAGTCTGTGTTGAGAGAGAGAGGGGGGGGGCAGATGGGGGCAGACGGGCAGAGAGAGGTGAGGATATTGTTTGTTTATCACTGGAAGGATTTCTGCAAAGACTGAAAGAGAAAGTAAATGAGCAGGAAACTGCAACAAGGTTCATTACCTACTGTAACTTATTTAAAAGCAAGAAAGCTTCAACCGCTTTATTATATTCAAGAACTAAAAGACTTTCAAACACACAGATGATGTCACTGCACAGGCACATCGGAGCCGCAAGCATCACAGGACATTTTTATTTTCAGGCCGAGTACTCGTGCAGTTCGCTCGATTACAGATCGCGATCGCACGACGTTCTACGATTTTTCCGATTGTTATGTTTTTGTCTGTAGGTTGAGCTGGACGAACTCAACAGTATAAAAGACAAACTATAAACAGACTTGAAGTCACTTGCTAAAGAAAAAGGCTACACATTGCCCATAATGCAACACTCTCTATTGGAGACACTCTTTCTGTTTCTTGCTAGTAGATGTTCATACCGTTGATGTTACTGCCCCTTTAAGTTAGCATTGCGATCATGTTAGCATCGAGCTCAGAACACCAATCTGACGAGAGTTTTTATTATGGTAACAACATGAACTTTGCTCTGGTTAAACATAAGGACATATTTTAGAATAGTTGGCAACATTGGCTTTGTGTTTGTGTGAAGGTATTAAATTGTGTATGGAGTTATTATTCTATTAAAATGATGTGAGGGTCAGTAGAGGGGTGAGAAGGGACCGCAGTTAATGCTTAAAGATGGTGGTCAGTCGTTATAACAACAGATTCACAAGCATGTGTGACAGAGAGGCAGAGACACCCCCCTCCCTTACTCAGACTTTCTCTTTCTTAATGTTTGCAGTCCTATATCTCGTCTTCTACTTCATCCTCCTCCACTTATTATTCTCTCTCTCTCTCTCTCTCTCTCTCTCTCTCTCTCTCTCTCTCTCTCTCTCTCTCTCTCTCGCAGTTATTATCGGTCTAATTAATTCCATATGCTGACACTGTTTAGCCCTGGTGTCTCTCAGTTTCTCACACACACACACACACACACACACACACACACACACACACACACACACACATGTATGCACACATCAAGATCCAGGCTAAGTCTTTCACTCTGTCTCTCTCTCTTTCTTTAGTAGTTGCACCCAACTGCTTCCAGCCAGAACAATTAAGTTGCCATCAAAGTGGAAACAGAGGCCTTAAAGCTGGAACACTGTAGGCTCACTGAGGTTCAGGGCAGGCATGCAGAGTACAGATCAAGACATGACACAAACCCTCATCTTTATTGCACCGATGCAGTGAACTTCTGCTGCAGGAAAGATCCTTTGTCTCATCCCCTGACACACAGGAACGTCCTCATGTGGTCACGTAAAGATGCAGTGCTGCAAATTGCATGTGTGGAAAATATTCAGCGGGAAACAATCTTCTTATAGCAGAGGAATGATGAGCAGGTTCCTCTGATTCTAAGATGCCATTTGACCTGCGTGGTTGCGTCAACAGAAATAGAGATATAATGTTAATATTTACATTATGTTAAAGCATATGTTGTTGTATGTTAACTGACACAACAAACGGTTAGTTCTCATCCTAAACCTAATGTTAGACTGATGCACATTTTAAATGACAGAACACACAGTTGACATTTGGAGTTTCCACAACTTTGCACACGCAGTAAATCATAAAAAATCCCCCATAAATACATGTGTATGTGTTGCATTTAACCAGCAACCCATATTTACGCACTATTCTGCCCTGCAGACTCACTTCACCTCATGGTGAGGTTCTCATGAGTTACAGCTACTTCGGGGACGTGGAGAGACATGATATCATGACTTTTTTACGGTCACACGCAAAAAACAACAACACTTTTGGCAGTTGGCGACACTTGGCGAGCAATGACACACAGTTTTAGGAGTTTAAGCTATAAAAGATAACTATATATTTAAAAGTTTAAGCCTATGAGAGAAGGTCTGTAAAGTGACCCTGCCCCGCCTATTGGTAGCTTCAGCTCCACAAATAGATTTACAAGCTTTCATTAAAGCAGCTAGCGGTTATGCAGGGCAGGGGCTGCTGGATGGCCAGCTGCGTGTATGTATGCGAGCACCAGTGTGTCTTTGTGGGCCTCCGTGACTTTATGCAACTGTGTGTGTGTGTGTGTGTGTGTGTGTGTGTGTGTGTGTCTGAGGCTAGTCCCTAGATTACTTCCAGAAGTTGAGTTCCACAGCCTGCTGTTTCATTACAGCTACAAAGCGACCGCACGGCTACAAAGAGTGCAGAGTTGCAAAAACTTTTTTTTCCTCTCTTTTCCTCGCTGCCTTCGTCCACCCCTCCTCCTCCTCCTCCTCCTCCTCCTCCTTCTCCTCCTCCTCGTCCTCCTCCTCGCTCTCTTTCATGGTTACAGTTGGAATGGGAATAAACATCTGTGGAAATGTATTTCTCTCCATTTTGGGACTTAGGGGAGAAGCTGAGCTGGACTTATCCAATTTCAAACAACTTTGAATAAGAACCTGTGTTGCTGCAACTTGAAACAACTACAAAATGGCAGCTCTGAGATTCCAGCTGTTTTTCTTTTTTTTCTTAGGTTCAAACAACTTCACAGCTTCGATCTTTTCAAGTTCAATCATGTTTAGCTTCAGTGGTGTCTCACAGCTTTGCACGTTCTCAAATATAAAGCATCAGCTGGATAGAACCTGTTAGCTCCTTGTTCTGGGTCCCAGCTAGAGTATCTAACACCGTGCTGGAAAAATAACTGAACAAGAGGGTATGAAGTTATGTTTTTATATATATAATATATATATATATACATAAATATATCTTACAATGTCAATAAAACACTAAAAAAAGAATTGGACTGGACTTAATTGGAAGAGTTACCTGATTGGTTCTTGCTGCTTTTTGGACACAATTTCAGAAGAAACTGATGATGATAAACTGAGTACATGTGTTCCTGTTGATTACAGGATGTGTTTGCTAATGTAGATATTAAGTTCCACTCCACACTCAAAGCCCACTGAACAAGAAGCGGCTTCACTATGTACTACACCGGTGATTTCACCAGAGCAGCCGAGAAGCCACTTCCACTCAGAGTCCGTAACGAATACGTGTGATTACTTCTGATTGAAGCAGCTTCTCTTTGGAAAGTGTAATCATGCCTGATGTTGTTCAGCTGTGGCACCTTTTCCCTGGACGAATGGAGCGAGACCCAACAGCCACCGGGAACATTGAAATTTATATTGTAAGATTTTAAGAGTAAGAATTTGAACTTGAAGTTCCCCACTTAATTATTTAAGGACGTAAAATAATAATTATAATATATATATATATAATTATAAAAAATAATAGATAAAAAGACATAAAATAAATATATATATATATATTTGTATATATATATATTTATAAAACGGACATGTCAAATCAAGCAATCTGATTGGTTCTTAGCCGTGGTATAATGAGCGTATATCACGGGTAGAATTGTAGTTACTTTTCACAACAAGTCAGTATCCCTCCGCATCTGAGAAAAAACTACAACAATTATATATATATATATATATATATATATATTTATATATATATATTTATATATATATATATTTATTTATATGTATAAATATATATATATATATATGTATACATATAAATACATATATATATAAATATATATATATATATATATATAAATATATATACATATATAAATATATGTATATATATATATGTATATTTATATATATATATATATATAAATATATATATAAGAAAAAAACCTATCACCACACAAAAATATATATTTAAATTGGGCATGTTGTACTCATTTTAATTGAGTCTAAATTGTTCCTTGGATGTTTAGGTAAAACACAGATGCATCCTTGAACTCACAAGGCAAAACAGTAAAACATTTAAACAGCCCTCTCAAATTGTTTTATGGGGCTCTGAGGCCACACAAACACCAGTCTGATTTAATTACTAACTCCTCAGGTGTACAGAAATGGCACAAACTTGTCATATTTACCTAGTTACCTCTAATTACTGGACCTTTACAAGCAGAAAATAGGCCGTGCATGGTACATAATAACAACCTGAGTGTGTGTTTATGTGTAAGTGTGTGTGTGTGTGTGTGTGTGTGTGTGTGTGTGTGTGTGTGTGTGTGTGTGTGTGTGTGTGTGTGTGTGTGTGTGAGGACATTACTCGGCCTGACATTGATTCTCCACACTTCAGACTTCCAGATGTGGCTGATTCAAACAAGCACCTGGCAGGTTTTTTCAATACACACACACACACGCACACACACACACACACACACACACAGGTTATGGGAGTCTTTCTAGGGAGACTGCAGTTGGAATTTATTGCACCCTCTTCCTGCGCTGTTTATTAATACCTTGTGTGTGTGTGTGTGTGTGTGTGTGTGTGTGTGTATGTGTGTGTGTGTGAGAATTAATCCACTGCTTGACTCAGTTGATCCCACTCATGCATTGCTAAAAGGAAGCATTAGGCGTTCAGGTAATTTGAATCGTGGATTAAATGAGAAGAGGAGAGGACAACATGGAAACAGACGGAAGGAAAGGAGGATGGAGAGAAACCCGGGTGTCCCCTGAGAGTTTAGATGACAGGAGGAGAGTGAGAGAATGAGACCAATCTGCAGGAAGTGGAGATTATATCGGCCCCTTAAATGAAAGCTTGGACCGATCAGAACCCACACAGGTCCTCCTGGACACAGCTAAGTGCATGGTAGCATTTACAGAGAGGTACAAAGTTCTCTCGATGAACAAGCGGTGCTCAATAATAGATGCATCTGAATTATACAAATGCAATGTCCGAAAAACATTTTATTGACATTTTATCTTTTCAAATTAAGTTAATTAAATTCCTGACGAGTGAAAACTAATAAAATGTGTCTTCTTTGACCACAGAAACGGAAAACAATCATCTATTCTACAGCCAAGAATTACCGGTGACATATAACTTCATGATGAGGAGATCAAAAACACAAAAAGTGCCAGAAATAACAAAGTAAAGTCTGACAAACTAAACAAATGATACAGACATGTGGGATTATCTGAGCATTCTGTTTCTGTGGCCTATTTCATGTTTAACTGTCACGAGACAAAAAGCCTCTCGACTGTCTCCACTCTGGATTGATAGCATGTTGGAAAATCTTTCTCTGCAGGAGAAGTCGAGTGGTACCTTCAGGAAAGTCATTGTATTTTCCAGCAGGGACAGAGTACAAGCTGCAATTCTCTGTGTCAAGGTGTTCAAAGTGTTCAACGGAAAATATAACCAAATCACACATGCACCTGAAAGTAGAGACCAAAATATTGCCTCAGTGGATGTTGCTAAGAGCAGAGCTATTGGCATAATTGGCAAAACAACTGATTCGAACAAATCCAGTGAAGTAATGAACCAAACTAAGGCCCAAATGGAGTGAACCATCAATTTTGAGCCTGACTTCATCGGGTTCAGGGAAAACTTTAAGCTTTGAGACAAACACGGTGATTTGTGAAGAGCGGTATGCAACAAATGGTGGCAGGGAGCAATGGAGAAGATGGAAGGGATATAGGGGTTGGAAGAGAACGCAGGAACTATAAAAGATCTGTCATTTCCATCAATGATTAACAATTCATCTTGTTTTACAACACACATTTGAGTCACTTTGCGATGCAGCTTACATATATTATTAATGAGACTTATGAAGTCTCGCAGAAGTCTGTACTCCACCTGCGGAGACATCCACTTGTGTATGGTGTGGATTGAATAAATAAAACTAAATTGGTTTGAACTCTCAAACAACATCCTCTGGGGCTTCAACTCGAAGACATTCACGTTGGACTTAAAATGACTTTTCATCACTATCAACATGACAACTGAAAACAATGCAGATTCAAATTGCCAAATAGATCTAAGTGATGTGTTGTCTTTACTTGTGGGGAGAGGATGCATAACTATGTGCTCTTACAAGTACTGGCAGCATCCATTATTATTGCTCATAACAAGAAGACACATTGATAGTCTCCTGTTTATTTAAAGGTGTCTTGGCTTACATTAGTCGCAAGCTTTCTCTGTATACTCGTACACCTGTCAACGCCAGACACTACAGTAAAACCAAATTACAGGATGTCTAACTGTGAATTGCACTAATGAGGTGAAATCTATTTATGATATCGCTTATTAAAGTCTGATCAATCACAAAGGCTGGGAAGCATGTTGAGGCAAATTCTGATTATGTCTTGCTTTTCCAGATATTATGTTTTTGGTGCCAGAATTATTTTCCTGCTGTGCGAAATAGTCAAGCATTGCTTGAAAAAGCTGCGAGTGTGTTTACATGTGAGTTTACTGAATGTGTTAGAGTTGTTCAGATAAGACCTCATCTGAACTTAGTGTTCAAATGTAGATCGCATTATGTTTGTTTTTATCTTGCCAAAATACACTGCTGATGCTGAAGAGTTTATATTATAACTATTCTGAAGAGGCGTCGATTAACATGTAAAATTCAAGCACTATGTCCTCCGTCTTATTTGTATTTTTTATTTATTTATGCCTTGCTCATGGATGCTTGGTAATGTGCACTGTACGTGGAATACCAATTCCAACATGCTTACTAATGCCTGGGGACCAGAAACACTTCGGAAGCCTCTCTACCCGTGGGCTTTCAAACACTCTTCATTGTTCAGAATATCATTACACTATGTCTACCATTTTGCATTTGGATGTGATCAAATCTTTGACATTATCTTAACGGTGTAAATGCAATCTGTGTTAGTTTTACAGGTGTCATGAGGAAGAAACCTCATCTGAGGAGTAGAAACCTCCCCACTGCGGGAAGAGACCTCATTATCACCTGTTCAAATGCAGTCAGAAATCTCATCACAAACAGAAACACAATCACTGCAGGGTAGAAATCTCATAGCCCCATACAGCTTCATTACCCCTCAACTGCAACTCTATCTATCTACACGCAGGATGCAGGATGGAGGATGCAGGATGGAGGATGCAGGATGGAGGATGCAGGATGGAGGATGCAGGATGCAGGATGGAGGATGCAGGATGGAGGATGGAGGATGCAGGATGGAGGATGCAGGATGGAGGATGAGGATGGAGGATGCAGGATGGAGGATGCAGGATGGAGGATGCAGGATGCAGGATGGAGGATGAGGATGCAGGATGGAGGATGCAGGATGGAGGATGCAGGATGGAGGATGGAGGATGCAGGATGCAGGATGCAGGATGCAGGATGGAGGATGCAGGATAGAGGATACAGGATGCAGAATGCAGGATGCAGAATGCAGAATGCAGGATGCAGAGGCTATATAAATGACTGAATCTCATTCATCTTTTTATTGAAGGAAACATTTCAATTAAACTAAGGTTCATTTGTTTTTATTCTCCCTCTGTTTTATACATAACATAATAAAATATGCCATACTCAAAATTCACATGACATACTACATGCAATAGTTTAGGGATGCAAACACAGGGTGATGGCCAAAAACAACTTAAAAGCCCTTTGCAGCAAGGGAAAATAAACAACAACATCCTAACCTATTCGCCTGCTTTACATACTATGCTGGTGAGAAATTAGATTTTGTTGCAATGTGGACAGAATGCTGACATCAAGAACACTTTAATACCACAAAATGCAAGGACATGGTGGGATTGTTCATTGCATGTGAAGCATATGCAGATAGATAGGTAGACTACATTTTAATACCAAGAGTAGATGAGTTCTCACTGACATCCACCGATTTCATTTGGCTGTTGCTCGAGCACCAGGTTCATACTCACACACACATACACACACACACACACACACACACACACACACACACACACACACACACACACACACGTAAGCAGAGTCATTGCTTTTTCAATCGTGTTTAGGCCGTGGGAAACTCACCATAAACTCACCTTATATAATTCGATCTACAGCAAGGGACACACACATACAGACACACACACGCTTGGACCAACAATCCATCAACATGATCAAGCAGGGAGTGAATGGGAGCTGGCCGCTCGTACATCAACCTCTCTGAGCTTGTTAAAGACAAACAGAAACGTACACATACACACAGCTGTGGACACAGCGCAACATGATGTCTTCCCTTTGAGATGACAAGCAGGGCCAGCGAACACATTGGTTTACAAGGCCGACCAACAGGCAGGTTAGATAGTCAGATACACGCTCCATCATTGACTCCCGGACCTCTAACTGAACAGGAAGACGTGGGATGTTACTGTAGCAGAGAAACTCAATGCAGGAGGCAAAATCCAAAAGCAACCATCATAAAACAACAATCTTTGGTTTACTCTGTCAGGACTTGTTATGACAGAGAAGCACAAAGAGGCACAATGGAAAAGCTAAAATTGTCACAAGAGGTGAAGAGAGAGAATTCTGACGTACTGCAGTGACTAAGTGCAAAGTGTGGGAATATAGCGTCTTCTTCTTTTATACTTTGACACTCATTGGTTGCCTTTTGTGGTTTGCCAGGTGATCTTTAGTGCGTCAATCTGTCCCGACCGAAGACCAGCTGGAGGTTAAATCATTTTTAATCATTTTTCCTCAGCTATTTTTCTGAATCCAGAAGCAGGACCAATTAAAGTCTGGTAATATGTGCACTTCAAAATCCTAATGTAGACTATACTGTGCGAGGCCAGCTTGTGTTGAACTATAACTGTGTTTCGGTTCCCTCTGCAAACTCTTGGAAGAACACTGACATGCTTTGTCATGATTAAAAGTATGATTAGTATGATTCTTGTATTGTTAGCAAGACAACAGGAGAGATAAAGATGTTTCATTGATATGCGAGAAGAGAATAATATTCAAGACAAAGTCCAACCACTCGTCCAATGCCAACGTTCAGTGGCACTGCCAGAACTAGTGCGCCCTTTATGTCATAAGGTGAAAAGTGCGCAAATTGTGAAGAAAGCGTGAATTTAAAAGATTGAACATGAAATCACGTTGGCATTGATCATAATCTGGACATTCAATGCATGCATTGCAATATATTTATTTTCCTAGGAAGGTAGTTTTTAGTTTTTCTGTTTGCATCAGTGTTTGCACTGCTTTCAGTTGTCATCACCGCCTCTATGTTGTTCTCCGTGTCTCCTGTATGCATTAAAAACAGGTACCGATGTAGCAGGTGCCTGACCTATGATGCGGAATACATTACTCACAAACATAGCCTGCCATTAATTGGCACAACATGAAACAAATGGAAAAGCAAACGGGGTTCATTTGCTGGGAGGCTAAACCTTTATTTGATTGTCACCATGTCCTTTCACCGCCTCATAGTGAAATGAGAATCTGGTGCAAAGACTGCTAATCCTCCACTCTTTCTCTGGTTGAGCTGCCATGTGAAATGCTGCAACATGTGGAGTGTAAACCTGTCCTATGGTTACCTTTCGAGAGTGACTTTCTGCAGCGGGCTGGAATTGAGTGTGGATAGCAGCGTGTGTTACAGTGCAGGAGCCTTTAATCACTTACCACATCCCTAATAAGAACTCACTCATGCAGTTGGGTGTAAAACAGCATTCTCAACTTCTGTGTGCTGGTGTCGTTTCATAATTTGGACTAAACAAGTTATCGATTCATATTTGGATTGAATGCTACAGAGCGGGCCATGAAGCAGCGTGTTGTATTCCAGATAATTCCCTCAGATCTGACAAAAAACAAGAGCGGCAACAAACCCATCAATGGCACTACAAGCCAAATCATTCAGCTCCGTAATTACGACTGCGCCACAACCGGTCCACTGTGGCCTAACAGAGGAGGGGAGAGAGAGATGAGAAGTAAAGGGAGGACAGAGGGGTGGGGGGGGAAGATAGATTTCATGAGTGAGAGGCTCCCAAAGCGCCCAGGGGGATTGTGGTTACAATGTTGTACTCTACATCTGTTTACAGCAGAGAGGAAGACAGACGGTTGAGGCGGGAGAGATGGAGGGAGAGATGTTGCCTGCCACATACTGTCATCTCAGCAATGTAGTAACTATACCTCATTATGTTCTATTCCAGTCATCATCGTGAATGCACGCACGCACACACACACACACACACACACACACACACACACACACACACACACACACACACACACACACACACACACACACAGAGAAACTGCTCTCTCATCCTACTGTCTCTCATGAGCTGTGAAAGCATCATATTATCAGAAGGAAGAACGAGAGGAGGAGGGTTGAAAAACAAATAATAGAGGAGAGAGAGAGAGAGAGATGGAGAGAGGGAGAAAGAGAGAGAGATAGATGGAGAGATGGAGAGAGGGATAGAGAGAGGGAGAGAGGGAGAGGGGGAGAGAGGGATGGAGAGAGGGAGAGAGAGGTGGAGAGAGAGAAAGTGAGTGAAGCAGAGGCAGAGCGAGAGCTGAGTTGCGTTGCGTTCAGGGTGCTGAATGTTCATCAGTTTCTTATTGTTTGTAGCCCATGGCAAATATTTCCACTTGACTCTTCTCTGTTGCTAGCTGGTGTGTGTGTGTGTGTGTGTGTGTGTGTGTGTGTGTGTGTGTGTGTGTGTGTGTGTGTGTGTACATGCGGACAGTTTTCAAGCGTGTGTGTTCGAGAGGTTCTGCCATGATCGTTGTTTGTCTCTTTTTGTATGTTGAGTATCAAGTGATCTGGTGAAATGCATGCTTGCATGCTTGCATGCGTGCGTGTAGTAAAACACTTACAGCTCAGGATGCAAACTGGAGATACTGACAGATTAAAAACAAACATTACAAATTCTGTGGAGAAGCTATAGAAATATTTCAAAAAATGCATTTAAATTGATATTGATACATTGATATTGTATTTAAATAAACATAGTCAGTATCCTAAACAGACATGACAACTGAGCACGCTTCATGTTTAAATGTTAGTAACTGCTCGTTAATAAAAAGCTCTCACTATACAGGAAATGTGTTGTTTTGCTTTAAATGAAGTCGTGCAGTTGGCTAATACTCAAGTGCTTAACAAGCAGAATACATTCAGTTGTTGGGCATGTTTGAAGTTGTTAATTTGAGCTTTATTGTATATAAATCTTTACTTGTGAAAACCTGGTGTGGAGAATGTAACTGTGAATACAAGACCCCAACCCAAGTGCCAAGGTTATTATAGGTATTGTATACGAAGACATATGTTTGCATCAGTTCCTGTTCTTAGAAACAGGTGCAAACTGAAAACCAGCCAAAAGCCAAAGTGCAATCTGGATAAAGCTTTTCTAAAAATCTACATACTGTTTCTTTGAGTGCATTGCCCCTTCGGCCAATTGCTTGGCCTCCAGTATGGCTGCTTGCAGCTTCCTTGAGAACCACTCAACCAAACAATGGAACAAAAGTGTGAAGTGGATCGGATGAATGGAAAAACCTGATGGACCGACAAACAAACAGAGACTCCTTCCATTTTAGTTAAATGTTTTATATTAGTTAAAGAGTTACAAAGGTCATCAAAAGAAACAAGAAGGATTTGTTGATGGTGGATGTGACAGTATACAAGATGGCGAGTTGGTAAATACATATTATTCATGTTCAGGGGTCCTGAAATGAACATTTTTTAGGGTTGATTTGAAACAATGAGCAGATGTACTTTGAGTTCTAGTAGAAACTATCTCTAAGATGAATCATCAAAACAGATGGAAAGCAGTATATCTACTCTGTGAATTCAAAACGAGTACAACACAATGTGGAGCGATAACAGTGGCATCCATGTGAGGCCAGCTGTTGAGGCAGGAGGATATCGTTAAATAGCTCTGACTGTCTGAGGCTCAATTGGCCGTTGATCTGAACATTTTAAGTCTCTACACTGGAAGATTAATCCATGATGACAGAACTGATTTTGTCTGACTGTCCCCAGATGTTATATATATCATATATTCAAGCTTTAAGTCTTGTATTGTTTTCCTGCTTTACCAAAATGGTATATTACATACACATTCTAGGTGTACCGTGAGTATTTTGTTGTAAGTGGGAACAATACAACAGATAACTACAAAAATATGAACCATTTACAAATAAAATATCCACAGTTTTGCAGTTGCAAACAATTAATATCTGTATAATCTTTTAGACCAAAGAAAAGGGTGAATGCACACTGAAGTTTAATACATTTGTTCAAAGATTAGACACCTACTGAGAAGGTGTGGACGGTGGATATTAGTCGTCGAGCTTCAACAACAAGGAAAAACCTCACAAGAAACTCAATATGTGACGGATCTATGTAACACCACAATACGATTGAATCACTAATTCCTCCAGCGTCTACGCGTGTCCTTCACGTAAACATTCCCCAACTGAACTTTGGATCTTCTTGTCTTTGCTTCTGGATCCCCAGAGAAGCAGAATGCTACCATGTTGTAGGAGCTTCAAATGAAGCTGCTGTAGCAGTTGTTTGACAATGACTGTCGCTGCCTCATTACCATTCACACCGTGACACCCACAACTGTCACTACCTTGCCACTCGTTCTCTCTCTCCTGCCTTTCTCTCATATTCTCAATCTGCTCTTCGCCTGTGTTTTCATTTGTCTCTCTCTCTTTCCGACTCCTCTGCAGCCCACCCTCACTCTGCATCACTGCTTGTCTCTCATCGTTTGCTGCCATCAATCTCTTTAGATTGAAATGCAAATCTGTAATTAGCTGGTTCACGTTAACTGCAGATGAAATGGTTGACATTGCCCAAATTGGTTTCGTTCGTATTTATCTTCCACATTTCCTCTCTTACCAGAGATGAATGTGGTTACAATGCTAAGCTGAGGGTGATTCACCAAACAACACCCCTGTTTGTAACTCCGTGTGTGTTTACCTGAGCTACAGTCTTGAGAGAGATAACAAGGCGGTAGTAAACATGCCGTCTCCCCGTGGGTGGTGCAGTTGCCTTCTGGGCTGACGAGAAGCAAACACAGGGGGTAGAACAGCAACACCTGAAAGTAGAACGTGATTCACACTCTAGCCCAACAATAAAAGACGTCTCTGTGAAGCTTTTCATGTTCATTTTCTGTGAAACTGGGTCAAGCAGTTACTCGATCATCGTCCACATGTGCAGCAGATGGACAAACATACATGGTATACATCCGTCAAAGAAGTTGTGAGGCCTGCTTGCAGGTATTTTTTGAAGAGGGCTGGCAGGCCAGTGCGGTCCAGCAGCAGCATCAAGGTAGGGCCTTGCGAGCTGAGGTTACTTAACCAGGCGAGCCAGATGGTTTGTTTACACAGAAACATTTCAGAAGCCGTCATTGGAAACAGTTTTGGAAAGCAAATACAAGATAAATATCTTGGCATGTGATTTGATGGACTATCTGTCAATCAAACTTTTGCAGAATACAGTCGAGAGAAGAGCCTCTGTGACACAGTCTGAACTAGCTTTGAGCAATATGACAATACATACATATATTCTGTGGACACAGTAGATTAGCTATTAGCTCCCTGTAATCTCATTGGTTGTAACTGCCTGTTATGAGCATTGTGCAAACTGATGACCGTTACAGCTGGATGACAACGTTTTTAAAGGTTTCTTGCCTCATTGTGATGGAATTCTTTGATTGATGAGGTATTTTATTTATTGAATTACCCACTCTTTGTATGTCGTCCTGGTTTGAACCATTAGTTCTAGATGCAATGCAGCAGGAGTGAGATTAATCATTTCCCAACATTTTAGATGACATTTGAAATGAAAAATGTAAAACAACAATAGGTAAACGAATGAAAAGAGGACGACAAGGAACCAAAGGCTGTTCTTTAATAATGCTTTAAGCCACTGACACTTTTACAGTTCCTGGTGTTTGTACAGTTTAGATTACTTTTGATTGGCCTTTGATTAATGGGAGTTTCTCCGTGGTGCCCATACAGCAGCTGTCACTGCTGCTGAGTGAGTGCCGGGATTTAGCATTTAAACTAGCCCTTTAAATCAACCTGTGCTACACGTACACTGACTTATGGCACTGTAGGTGACATGCTGTCACCACACACACCTATCATAGTACCACTATGATGGGTGTGTGTGTGTCACTCAGCGTGCATTTGTGGCTTAAAGTGTCTGACCCGGTGAATAACGGTGATTTATGGCGCAGATTGGGTTGCCCCGTCCACGCACTAGGAGACAAGGTCAACTCTGCAGTGCACGCTTTAATTTATAGCTGGACACATTTGCATGTACTGTACATAGATTAGGAAGATACAAGGAAATGAGGAAGGATGGAAGGAAGGTATAAGGCAGAAGGAAGAAACAAACACATGAAGACGAAAGGAAATAATAAAAGAAAGGAACAAAGAGGGAGGACAGGAAGGTCACCTGATGTTCTATCGTCATATACAATAGAACGACAGGTTCAAAGTTAACAGAGCAAAGAACACACATGCATATATAATATATTAAATACTGGTGGAAGAAACTACAAATATAAAACAATACTTTTGCACTAAAGGAAGCCTCATTGTCATAAAAAGACTTGTTGATGAAAAGCCGACAGAAAAGGTTTGGGCTTCTCGATGCGGATCAGTGATACTTGATAATTAGACGGCATCGCCATGGCAAGAAGACTAATTGTTCTCATCAGATTAAGGGAATCATTTTGTGTGGATACATCATCAAAACATGGAAGAGGCAAATTTGATCAGAGCAGATGTTGAAATAATTGGTTTTGAAGCTGATTGCATTAATGCTCTGAGTCTATTAGCGAGACGGACTGGTAATTAACACCCTGCCTCTAATTCACACTCTGGTGATGATGCAACACACACACACACACACACACACACAAGCTGATGTTGATGTACAACACAAACTGCATCAACACAAAGTGGCTAAACCTTTTAACACACAAGTGATGTTCTGTTGCTAGCAGAAAATAATGCTTTTGTTCTTGTGTTTTTCTGTTATCACAATGTTTTCAGTCTGCAGGCTGCTTGTTCTAAAAACTCAAATACACAGAGAGGGTGTGGAGGTGTTGGATGCATGTATCCAACATTCAGCCCTAGCAGCATTTAACTTGTTTATAATATCATTACTTGAATACATGTTTGCCTTCTTTGTTGTGCAAGAGTACCTTAAAGACAATCGTGCTTTATATGTACGTGTAACCTGCAACCATCCATTCCAGACAGCAGCTTAGAAAATGAAGGATATTTCATAGTTTGACAAAGAGGCACTGAAAGCAGGTAAATATGAAAAATGTGATATTGTTTTGTATCTGTGACGATAATACAGGTTGTAATCAAATAAGAGACCAAACATGAAGTTTGTGATGTAACCATCGAATGACAATAAAAAGGCGAAAGTATTGAGAGGGTGAAAGAGAAGGCTGCAAAACAATCAACTTAATAGGGAAAATATGATAAGGACTGCTATTTAAAGTGTTGTATTCTAACACTGTTCCAAGTGTTTTTGTTGCATAAACCAAACAAAGAGAGATCCCAGTGTCCGGTGTGCTGTGTACGCCCACGATCCATCCCCACCACATAACTACGGATGCACACAGTACACTAACGCTCATTTCACGGGAAGAGTTAATCCAGGCAAAAAGGAAGTGTCGCATCAAAAAAGCAGATTAGCAGTATATACATTTATTGTCTAGTAGACTTTAGTTATACATTTACAAAACAGGAATCATTTAATGGTGGCTTTGGCCTTTCTAACCGACGCGTTCTTACTCCCAACTGGACGAACACTGATGCTTGGTCAGTTCCCCTTAACGTCTTTCACTAATGCACCCTTAAGTGTCTGTATGAGACGCACTGGGCTTCCAGATATGTAAACCACTCTGCAGCATTATTAGATGGGAGGACGGTTCAGGACTTTCCCCCAGGAGACCTGTTCCTGTCCGGCGTGGAACCAACAACGGCAGTTACATTAGCAACATACTAACAACCCAAACCACAATCTTTTCTAAGCTAAGTACTGTTGTGGCCTAAACCTACCCAAGTCGTTTTGATGCGTAAGTAAACCATGGCCACAAGTCAAAAAATGGTGGACTCTCGGAAATAGATACCATGATGTTTGCAACTTCTGCCAACCCACAAAGTCGGATACCAATGATGGTGGACAGGGCGGATGATTGCTGTGCGCCATGATGTCTGCATATTTCAAGATGTTCCCAGACACCCTGCTGAAAACTAATTACATCTCGAGTGCTTCTATGGACACCAGGGTGAAATCACATGCCTTCCATGGCCAACACAACCACCAGATCGAAACAAAATTAAACCTAATGTACACTTAACATTGACTGTTTCAGCCACACACAGTATGCATGTATGTATTGTTGGACATCCTCCATTATTCGTTGAAAATAGAACATCTTGAGACATCTATGAAAATAATCGGTGTTGCAATCTATGACGCATCGCCTGCTAACAACACGAAGGGTAAACATAGTAACAAGGAAGGTTAGGTACAAATTCCTCTGTGTTTTTTCTTAGGTACAATACTGTAATATCCACATATTTACATATACACATATATGGAATGACAGCCGTATGTTGTTTAGCATTTATTTATGGAAAATAAAGATAGCTACACACAAAACATTGCATTGACTCTGCCTATCTGCAGCACATCATGCTTTAATTATGCTGGAGGTCGCACCTTTCCTTTGGTTGTAGTCGGTGCTGCAGCCGGCTTTTACACAAGGAGACAATCTCGTGAGGGCAGCGGTCCTGCCTGCTGAAACAAAAACCGGCTCAGATGTTTCTTTCACAGGAGAACAGAGTAGGAGAGGAGATTTAGTGAGGGACGTGTGGTGAGGAACAGGACTGAGAGACCTCTGGTGCGGACACAATTTTGATCAATCATTTCAAAACAAAGGTTTTTGCAGAACTTCTGAATATTTAACTTTAGAACTTGATTTGTTTTTATGGAAAAGCTTCCTTTGTGATATTCTCTCTTACACGGAATATCTCAAAATACAGATATATTCTTTCCTAAAAGAGCACTTTTGTAAATCAAAGTAATAATTACCATCGTCCCTGTAGTGTAATCTGTAATTAGTTTGTGATTTATCTTGGATGGGATTTTATTTAAGGACTTAAGACACAACATAAAATGTAAAAGAAAATGGCTGATGTGGCACATTTTGGACAGAACTAAAGATACAGAGATGTTTCATAATGATTATGTTACTCCAGCAACTGGCTGTAAAATTGTCACATTTGGCTTTAGACGACTTTTTTAGACACACTGTCGGCAGAATAATGCCGTCTGAACGCACATCGACGTCACAGACTTCACTCGGCTTGTTCACAACGTGAACGTGCATTAAGATGCGTCTGCTCACTTTCTTTATAAGGACAAACTTTAGAGCAGTGTCGGAATAACTATGTTTTATGAAAGAACATCACAAGGGTCACTGTTTCCGTCGCTGCACTTTAAAAAGACCGACTCCAGCTCGCTGTCACAATACTTAGCCTTTTACATGACCACAATTTGTTCACTGTCACAAACATTGAGCTTTGAAAAGGCACGTTCAGCTCAGTGTCACAATACTCACGTTTTAACACGACCAACTGAGGCTCTTTGTCACAACAGTTGTACTTCAGAAAGACATCAGAAGCTCTCCGTCTCAGAAGTTGGTTTTTAAAAGAAAACGTTTTCTCCAGCCTCACGCTGATCGTTTAAATGTATCGTATTAATTTGGATCGGATGTTAAATTGACATATTTATCATATAGGTGTACATATACATGTAGGAATTCATTATTGTGTTCTGGTATATTCTGTGAGTTGTACAAATTGGTGCAATTACACCAACAGTGTGTCTTTGAAGTTACACATTAAAAATGGTGTTTTCCATATTTCCTCCTAATTGCCCTGCAGCCCAGAGAGGATCAGAGCTGCACTCATTTAATGTTGTGAGTCTGATGCAACCCTCAGTGTCTGCAGCCACCGCAGCACAGACACCTTTTCTTCAACGCTTGTGAAGACATAAAGTTAGGCTTGAAGTTTCCAAGTCCTAGTCCAGAATTGAATTATGTCGTGGACTGTGAAAAGACAACAAAAGTTACATTAATCTCATGGTTTCACGTCAGTTTTGTTTGGTATTATTGGCCATTACTTGTATTTTTGCTCATTTACATCCACAATCTACATAAAAGTTTCCTGAAAACACAATTACAAAACACGTAGAAATTAAAATCATTGTTACAATCATTGCGTTTGTGAAGGGAAAACATTTATCTTACTGGTAACTCTTACAAGTCAATCTTAAATGATTAGAGAATTAAAATGATAGCAATCATTGATCAGAAGCAGAGACTGAACATTTCCCCTCCAACAGCAACACAAGAGGAGCGGTGCTTATAAGCCGGAGCTCTTGCTCGGGAGAGCACCATTTCATTTCGTTGCGCTCCTCTCATGTGGTCTGTCAGACAGCACACAACCTTGAGAAGACGTTATGCTCAACACTTTCATTTACCTCCACTCCATTCACATTGTTCTGCTTGCGAGCTGCCGAGTAAACCATTGTTCTGCGGAAAATATAACATGAAGCAAAGAGAAATATGGTCAATTACATTAAAATAAAACAACAGTCGGAAGGTTAAACAAAGAGTCCTCTACTGTTGGCGAAGCAGTGATGTGGTCATGGACCATTTTCCCCGAATGCTCCAGGGGGGAAAGATAAGTGAAACAATCACTGCCAGTACATGTGCAAACTGCACGCTTATCCTAAACGCATCAGATGCATCCAGTGTCTTCATCACCAGGAAAACAATGCATAAGAATAATAGAAAACAACAGATATCACCGTGTGGAAGAGATCGCAACAACACTGATTCACTCCTGAGTTCAATTATAGTCAACCACAGGGATCATTTAAAACACTTCTTTACAAACATAATATATCAACGGCTGCAGTTGAATAAGAAGGAACATTCCCTCTCTTTACGTATAATTATAATATACTCATTTTAATAGTTTTGGGTACATTTTTACTTATTAAACCTCCAACTGGTCGTGTCGGCTTGATTGTGCAGATGCAGCAACACGTGAAACTGAGAATACCTGAACAACTCCTTTAGAAGTGGAAATAAATCCTTTTGCACTTACCGTACCCAATGTGACGATCACTGAGAATATACTTTTCTCTAGAATTTACCTTTGAATAATTTAGTTACAATGACGTGTCCTCAGATATACCGCGTCTCGTCGTGTCATCAAGCAGTGAAATAAGTCAAATGACGATCGAAATGAGAAAAAGAAGCTCCAGACTTTGTTTAAAGGCAAACTAGACCTACACTTTAACCACACAATCAGCTGTCCGTTGACTCATCGGTTTACAGTCGAGGCTTAATGTCTTGTTCACAACTTTAGTTCTCACTGATTACAATTGCTTTTGCACGATCATCCGGCAAAACAGTTAAACGTGACTCAACAATGTGATGTCATTGCATTGGCCAATCAAATACTACTTACTGCTGGTTAGTGTGGGATTAGATGTGAGACAGTTAAGATAAAAGACAACAGATCCTCTAACCCTGTGCTGTGTTTTGACGTCTGAAACTCGTAGTAATAATCACATCGTCATCATGGGTGAAAAAAACTAATAAATTGCTTCGGTTATTACTATACAGCGATAACGTCACTGTGGATGCTGGATCACCACCTCGTCTCCTTCCCGCCCGATCATGGACGTAATTTTCTTGTTTACATCAGAAACTGAAAACGATTTAACCTTGAGATATATCATGTGTCACATTCACACACCTGCAAGCTACACATAAAGCAAAAGGACATGGAGATGCACATATCAATCACACATCCAACCATTCTGTCCAGTACTGAACCCCGTAATAGCATGGCTATTACACACACACACAAATACACATGAATAATGGATCCTTAAATTGACCTGTATACGTATATGTGTGTGTGTGTGTGTGTGCGTGTGTGCGTGTGTGTGCGTATGTGTGTGTGCCTATGTCCTTGTATATAAGACACTGTGTGAAAGAGAGAAGCAAGACTTCTATGATCCTGACAGGCAAGAAGGCTGATGGTATCACCAGTCAAGCTACACACACACACACACACAGACACACACACACAGACACACACAGACACACACACACAGACACACACACACAGACATTACTGACAGTATCATAGCTCAAGCTTTCAATCAACCTTGACATACACACACAACCATTAGATACACACCAGCATGGGAGAAAGGGAGAGGTTAAGAGAGTGAAATTGGTGGCAAAGCTTTCATACCGAACACACAAGCTGATCCACAAGTCGCAGTGTCCTTGAGCGAGACACTGACTCCAAATGTTGGCGGTGGTCAGGCCAACACCTCACATAGTAGCCTGCTGCCATCGCTGTGAGTGTGTGAACGTGTAAATGAAGTGATTGAGGCCAAAGGTCCACTAGACCAGAAGTCTCATTGGAAGATATCTTCCATTTCCCAACTGTGATAGTCTTTGGTTTGGCTTGATT